>NC_056745.1:188758533-188858533 GCF_019279795.1 Protopterus annectens | reverse complement strand
GTACCAACAATATTCTGAAATAAAAACCTTTGCCCATGTATTTTGCAGCTACTTGTTGTACAATCCCTGCATCTAATATATGTTGTACCACTGGTGGAAATAGGGCTGTCTGGTTTGGTGGATGTGAAGGAATTCTCCTGAAAAGAGAAAGAGATTCCACCCACTGCCGAGTGAATCCTCCCTAAATCACCTTCAATACCCATCTGTCTGAAACAGCTAAGGTGTTGTGGGTCAATTAGTTGGACAGAGGTGGGGATACTGGGGCAGGAGGTGTGGATAAGGTGATCAGATTCCCAGCACAGTCGCTCATTAGATGCAGCATGACTCTTTATGGGATAGTTACTTCTTTTATTTGGTTTGGAAGAGTTATCCTCCTGGCATTTTCTTTTTCGGGACCTGCTTGTTATTAGGTTGGGATTTCTGTTTATTCTACCCTCTAAGGGACTGAGCAGCAGCCTTGTTAGGGTAGAATCGGGGTCCTTAAAATCTCAGACTCCATGCATCAATATCTCTCTGTCATCCCCCTGTTTCAGGAACAGTGTAGCTGCAGGCCCAAATACCAGATCCAGGCTAAGTGAAGAATTTCAGACTTCAACTCATCAGAAAAACTTGGATTATGAAAAAAAATCTCAACACCACAGAAGCAGCAGAGGTTAGAGAGAAAGTGTCAGCAAAATCATACAAGCCTCTCAAAGCAGGTTTAGAAACTTGACTAGTTAGAAACAAACTGATTCAAATATGACCTGCTTTCGGCAGACAATAAAGCATCAAATTCTTCCAAACTATAAATGCATTTTAACACAAACATTCACATATAGTATTCAAGATCCTAAATGCCAACAGTAGAATGCAACAGTCTTACACTGCTTGTCTTACCTTCCTTATCAAAGGATACTTGGTTAGAGGAAGCTAAACATTTTTTAACTGCTGCTGGAGTTATTGCAGTGGAGTCAGCTGAGAACAGAGACATTTATAATTTGGACAGATCCTATACTACTCATCAGCTTTTCTTTCGAAATGCAGCCAGTCAGGAGCCGTGCATGCAGTTTTAAAAGCATATTGAAAAGCTGGCAAACTGGAAGGAACAGGTGCAAAATTAGGAACCTCTGTCTCTAATAGATCATAAAATCTGCCCAGTTCTGGAGGAGCCACTGTTTGTTCCCAAGCAAAACATATCTTAGTTTAGCAACAGTCTCTGCAAAGGAAAATACTTGTCTAGGATTAGCTTCAGGTTCATCACCTGAAGTGTCAGAGCTCTGGGTGATGGATTCCCGAGGAGAATCACTTTTGTCTCTCAGAATCCTCATACTCTGAAAATACATACTGTTCTGTGGCATCATCTGCACTAGAACTGTGAGAGGACAAACCACCCTCAGAACTGCAAAGCACTTTTAGCCAAAAATCTGACATATGCAGAAACAACCTGACCATCTGCCCTGTATTTCATTTTTACTGGAATATTGCTACTGGGAGAATGGTCATGGGACATCCTACTGTCCCTGATAAGAGGTCTCTTTCCCTGGACAACTACTGTACCTAAAGTGTTTGCTTTGTCCAGACCTGTAATAAGTACTGCAACAACCCGTGAGGATGTATATAGCCCTAATCCATAGTGGCCATTACAGCTATACCACAAGAAACTGAGGCAATAGGTAAGTGGTCTGTGTAACTATGTTTGGCCATAACCAAGTCACTAACTGTAAGCTGAGACAACACTTCACTTGTTTTAGGTACAAGCGAAGTGGAAAAAGCAGGACTGGGAATATTATACATGCTGTAACCAGACAAGATACCCGATTACCAGTAAAGTAACACTGGCAGAAGGTAAGTATTCATTAGTAAGCACCAAACAGAATTTCCTTCCCCAAACTAGTAAACGCAAGCAGTACAATGAAAATTGTGTCACCAGACCTTAAACTCAGTCAGAAATATTTCTGACGTAATAAATGTTCTGTGATTTGACACCATTTTAATTCTGTTAGAAAGTAGGAGGAGAGGGGGGAAAAAAGCATACACTCTCTAAAAGCACATCCAAAATACTTAATATTTTATAAGATGACAATTTTTCAAATTAAATTGGAAAATAAGCCATGTAAATGGAGCAGAAGCACATATAATACCTAACAGAAGCCAATATTCTTAAATTGGAGTAACAAAAACAAATGCTTTTTTTATATTAAGGTAGATCAGAAATAATACTACAAATATGTAATGAAAATATTTATGAGAGAAAGGGGTCCCCAAAAGGGGTCTTATATGTTAAGCAACAAGCTTTTGCCCGAATTCTGTTCTTCTGGAGTCAGAGGAATGCTTCTCCTTGAAGTGGGAGGAAAATACTGGAGATTTACTTCACTATGGTTGCTGATAATACTTCCATCCAAAAAGGATGTAGCCTATGAGCAGCCACAGTGAATAAGAGGGAAGGTACTTAGAGCTTTGACAAGCTGGCTGGGTGTTGTGTCCTTGGCAGGCCACTGCTCATAGGCTACTCCAGCACTAAGAATGAAGAACATCTGGTCGGTTACTGTTGACAGGCTTAATGATATGAGAAGGAACTTAACCAATGGCTGATGCCGTCCTGTTAAATGACTAAACCGTAAACTGCAAATTTATAAACCGACCAGTCTTATAAAACTTTGTGTAAATGTTCTTTGATGTGAAACTTTTATCTTATAGAATGAGAAGGATGGAATGCATTGATACAATTCAATGAGAACTATATAACTGTGAAAAAGTCTGTCATATAACATAGCTTTTGCTTTTATTTATGGTTTCTAGTCCTATTGTTAGAAAAATGCATAACAGCAATATGCATGCTTAGTGCATTAAAGGCTTAAAAGGGTTAATACATTTATTCTGTTCATGTTGTATGAATCTGCACAGCTACTAGAAACTTAATAAAAGACATTTTATTCTGCTTATGCCATGAGAAAATGTGCAGCTGCTAGAAGCCTTGATAAAGAAAACAATAGATGTTTGAAAGCTTAAACCATAGTCAGCACTACTTCTACCAAAGCTAGAAATGTACCTTGAATCTAGACAAAATGTAACGCATGTATTAGAACTGTACAACTGAAGAATTGAAGAATCAAGGAGGGCTAAAATAAGCCCAAGGCCAGGTTGTTTTTCTCAAATGTTTTTGCAAGACAGCAATAATCTGACCATGTCTGCAATAAGTCTGGTAACATTTTCTGTGTAACATACAGAAAGCTGTGTCCAACTACATCAGCAGTAGATTAGTAACATTTTCTGTGCGACATGAAGAGAACTGTATAACAACATACTGATCTCCAGAAAATTAGACAAACCTTGTACCTACATGCTTTGTCTCCTTGCTGCAAGTAATAAAGGGTGCCTTGCTTGAACCTAACGTGCATTGATCTTTGATGTTTTTCCTTTTACAGATTGGTCCTTCGGACCGGAACCCTTTCTTCGCCTCGGATCAGACGGCCAGGTGGCTGAAACCGTACGGGGAAGAAACCAAATCGGTTCTTCTTATATGGAAAGTCCTCCGACTGAATTGTCATCAAGAGGCCAGCCACTTTCTGATCTGTGACTGAAGGACGGATCTCCGCGAATCGGTGATCAATCATGTGGGCTCAGGCAAGGTAAATCTACTTTTTTCTGATCAGGGACTAGATGTGTATTGTTTTTTTGTCAGACTGTATTTTTCTTACAGTCAGGGATAAAAAAGGTACCGTCTTGTCATGCATCAGGAGAAACAGAATAAGTAAACTTTAGGCAGTCACTCTGAAGAGACTAACAAAATCCGTGGTACACGTTAAAATTAGAGAAGTTACGTAACAGTCAAAGGTAAAATAAAATGGGTAATTGCACAAAAACACCCCAGAACCCACCGCTAATGGAAGACGCAAAATATATGCAGTCGCAGAGTGCCGATAATATTAGATATTTTTCAAAATGGGTTAATAAGTATGAATTCGATGGAAAATTAGAAAAATCCTCGCTTATCAAACTTGTTAAACAACTCAAAAATGATTCCAAGCATCAGGTAAAAAAGCAACAGCGGTTAGGAATTCCTCAAGCACACAGGTGGCTGGAGGAAGCAAACCGTAGGGACCAAAAGAACAAAGATTCAAAAGCAATGTTTTTAGAGAAGGTGGATAATAACTCAGTAATAGCATCAGCACCTCCACCTCCCTTACCAGAATATGGAGTGAGTGAACAGGTTAGTCCACCCCCACTATATCCTGTGGTCACTGGAGATAGAGATATTATAAAACTAAAACTAACTAAAATCAGAGATCCCATCGAGACCAGGTCCCGAACAAAGGCAAGTAATTCAGAAGAAGGTATCGAGTTATGGCAAATAGTTAAGAATTCACGATCTATAGGAGAAGAAGATGAAATATGCCCGTTTATAGAAGCACCTAATCCTCAGACAGGTCAAGACAATCAGGACCAAACTATTTCAGTATATAGACCTTGGACTCCAGAAGATATCCGGAAAGCCACTGAGGGAATTACCCATCTGAAGATTAATTTTAGAAAATTCTCATAAGACTTTAAAGGAATGAGGTTAAGTTATAACTTAAACGGAGAAGAAATAGAAAAGGTAGTTAGACAAATTGTAGGGCTAGATTGGTACATGATTTGTGGCAAATGGAATCCTCGTGACGCTGCGCAAAGACCCCTCTCACATAGCAGTGCAGAGTTAGACACTAGAGTAAAAGGTCTTACAGACCGCATCTCTGAAAAATGGAAACCTAGGGCGGACTGGACTTGCATTAATCAATGCATCCAACAAGAAGGTGAAACAATTGACCGGTACTATGCCAGATTGTTAGAATGTTTTAATAACCACTGTGGAATGCAGGTTCCTGAAGATCAAACGTAAGATTCCCCATATGAGCAGCAGTTAAAGAATGCATTTTTAAAAGGAAGTAGCATGCCTATAAGCAGTTTTATTACAAAACTGCATGGTAGACCATCGTGCAAGCAGGTTACAATCATTACTTGAATATGCTAGGCATGCCGAAAGGCATTTTAATAGCAAAAAGAAAAAGAAGGCTCAAGTATTTTCTGTAGAAGATGGAGCAGAAGTTTTATGTAGTACAGTCTGGGAAAAGGGGCAAGAAAAACGCACAGGGAAACGAGCAGTCTGATCAGCGATCAGAGGACTTTGAAGGGCATAAGAAAAGGGGAGAATGTTTTAAATGTGGTAAAAAGGGACATTTGGCAAGGGATTGCAGGAAAAATAAGAAGGCAACAACGGAAGACAAGGAGGGTGAGGAATGACTATATGATAGTCAAGAATCACTAGAAGGAGCCAGTAAAGGAAGGACAAATGAGAATGTGAAAGAGGGAATAGAGGAAGTGCAGGAAGTTAGCGACAATGAAGAAAACAAAATATTAGACCTAGCTTTATTGAGCTTGGAGCTCTATTTAGCAGACACGAAACCAGAAGTTACACTCTTGGTAGAAGGGAGGGAGGTCAAATTTTTGTTTTTAGTGTGATTCAGGGGCATCACGGACCCTGATACACCCCTCCAAATTACCAGAAAACACAGAGTCACCTGATTACATACTGGTCAAAGCAGCTAATGGACAGCTGTATCGGGAGCCTCTCTCCCGTAACATTGCAATAACTGATCCAGTTTCAGGATTAACACAAAAAAGCAAAATTGTAGTTTCTGCAAAATGCCCAGTAAATCTCTTGGGCAGAGATCTCATGCAGATATTTGGTATAGCAGTAGTCCCAACCATGCAGGGTATGGAAGCACAGCGACAAACTAACACCTTTGTGGTGCAATCGGGGGTGAAATGTTTTACTGGTACAGCCAGGACTTGGTTACGACTGGTCCGGGGACTGTGACCAAGGAACTAATGAACGTAGCCATCAGCAAGTTTCCCTCCCTTGACATTGATAAGTAACACCTGTTGCACTGTACCCTGTATTTTTGTAACACACCAGGACCTGATAAGGAATATGAGAAAGAATCATTTAAGAATCATACAAATAGATTTATACTATGTAACCTGTACTGGGACACAGAAGGGAACAGTGTAGCCAGCCGTTCACTGCCCCAGGAGTTTTTTGCACTTTATAAATCTAACCAATTACCACATGTTAGCTTAACCAAAAACAAAAATATAAAATGGGCAGACCTAAGAGAGAAAGCCACGAGATGGGAGAAACAAACAGAACTGGAACTGTCAGGACAGGGAATACAAGTACAAAAACTGACTTTGGTAACTCAGACCAACCCAGCTGTGCACTTGCAATCCTGCAAAGACAGCTGATGGACACTCCTATTAAAAGAGGAAGAAAACGCCTTGCGAGATATACCAGAGACTCTCTGGTCAACAGGAAAATCAAATGTAGGACTCATTCGTACAGCACTGCCAGTTACCATCACACCAAAGTCAGCATTTAGACCACAAAAAAGTCAGTATCCCTTAAGAAAGGATGCAGAGGCAGGGATAAAGCCTATTATAGCAGCATTACTTAAAGGAGGGATACTAGAAGAATTTCCCGATTCACCATGTAACACACCCTTATTTCCAGTTAAAAAGGCCAATGGAGAATGGCGTATGGTCCAGGATTTACAAGCAGTAAATGATGCGGTAATACCAAGGGCACCCACAGTGCCAGATCCACACACCCTGTTAAATGACTTAAAACCTCAACAAAAGTATTTTTCGGTGGTAGACATTAGCAACGCACTCTTTTCAATACCGATACACCCTGATAGCCAGTATTGGTTTGCATTTACATTTCAGGGAAAAAGATATACATATACACGCCTACCACAGGGATATTGTGAAAGTCCAACGATATTCTCACAAGAAATGGCAAGCAACTTGGCGGGATTCAACCCACCAAAAGGTAGTCAGGTTTTTCTTGAAGTTGATGACATTTTGTTGGCGGCCCCCACCCAGCAGGATTGTAGGGAAGATACCATAGCACTTCTACGATTTTAGCCGTTGAGGGACATAAGGTAAACAAAGACAAACCGCAGCTCTGGAAAAAACATGTAATATCCAAGGAAGGTAGAACGTTAGATGAGGACAGAAAAGTAGCAATTTTGCAAGCACCAAAACCCACTACCAAGTAGGAAATTATGTCCTTCCTGGGTACAACTAATTCTTGATGAAGCTGGATTCCAAACTATGCCTTGGAATCTGCACCTTTAACTGACCTTATATATAAGACACCTATGGCAGCGCAGGATTTGTTACAATGGACACCAGAGGCATAATCTACCTTTTGTAAACTAAAGCAGTTAATAGCGTCCTCACTAGTTCTGGGATTGCCAAACTATCACAAACGTTTTTTCCAGACTGTAGATTACAAGCAGGATTATATGACATCAGTATTAACACAACAGCATGGGGATAAGCAATGCCCCATTGCTTACTATTCATCACAACTGGACCCAGTGGCACAGT
Organism: Protopterus annectens; assembly: GCF_019279795.1. Taxonomy (NCBI): domain Eukaryota; kingdom Metazoa; phylum Chordata; order Ceratodontiformes; family Protopteridae; genus Protopterus; species Protopterus annectens. Next base: position 188,851,120 of record NC_056745.1, on the reverse strand, counting down.
CCTTACCCCACTGTGTACAAGCAGTAGTTGCAGCTGCAATGGCAGTACAGGCTTCAGCCTCAGTAGTCTTGTTCCACACTCTCACTTTCAGAGTACCCCATGCAGTCGCGATCATTTTTCTGCAAGAAAAGGTGGCATCTCTCTCCCCTGCTAGGCATCTTTCCTGCATGACTATATTGTTGAGCCAACCTCATATGACAATTGAACGATGTACGACTTTGAAACCCTTCTACTCTGCTCCCAACCCCTGCAAACGGCACACCGCACCACTGCCTGCAGGTAATTGAGCAAAAGACACCATCTAGAAAAGATCTCACGGACGTCCCCTTGGATAATGCTGAGGTGACATATTACGTGGATGGCTCGTGCAAAAGGGGTCCTGCAGGACAAAACCTAGTAGGATATGCAGTAGTCTCGGATACTGAGATTGTAGAAGCAAAATCCTTACCACACAATTTATCTGCAGAGGCAGCAGAATTGATTGCCCTGACATGGACATGTACCTTAGCAAAGGGTAAATGTGCAAACATTTTTACTGATAGCCAGTACGCTTTCTCCACTGTACACGTGTTTGCACAACAGTGGAAAAAACGGGGAATGATAACATCTACTGGCAAACCTATAAATCATGCACAGTTTATTTTAGATCTTTTAGAATCTATTCAGTTACCTCAGAAAGTGGCCATTTGCAAATGTACAGCTCACACCAAGCAACAAGATAGGATTTCAAAAGGTAATGCAAGAGCTGATACAGCTGCAAAACAAGCAGCCACAGAAGTATTTCTTTTAAATGAGGAATTACAACCCTCTGAAACTTTGGATCTAGACATGTTAAAAACAATGTAGACACTCACTACGCAAGCTGAAAAACAGCAATGGATAAAACGAGGAGCAATCCTCGAAAAGGGGCTGTACATCTCTAAAGAGGGAAAACCGATACTACCCTCTAATTTGTTTCGCTATGCAGCATTGTTGAGCCATGGGCAGTGTCATATCTCAACAGGGGGGGACGATACAGCTAGTGAACCAGGTGTTCACAACGTACGGATTTACAAACTACTCTAAAAAATGTTGTTTAATGTGTCAGATTTCAAACTACTCTAAAAAAAATGTTGTTTAATGTGTCAGATTTGTAACAAACATCATGCACAGGGGGCGATAAAGCCCAAGCAAGGGAGTTTCCCCACACCACCATATCCATTTCACACTATCTGTATGGATTTCATAGAATTGAACAAATGTGAAAATAAGAAGTATTGTCTTGTCATTATAGATATGTTTTCCAGGTGGGTGGAAGCCTTTCCAACCAAAAATCCAGATGCAGCTACAGTGGCAAAAGTACTTGTCAAGGAAATTATTCCTAGGTTTGGCATTCCAGAAAGAATCTACAGTGACAATGGTACACACTTTGTAAATCAAACCATACAGCAGTTGAGTAAGCATTTTGGTATTTCTTTAAAAAAAATCATTGTGCATACCAACCGCAGTCTGCAGGGCTGGTTGAAAGGCATAATGGTATACTAAAAAGCAAATTGAGAAAATTAATAGCAGAGACAGGAAAAACTTGGTTGTACTGTTTACCCCTGGCACTGATGAACATGAGAACTGTCCCTACAGCAAAAGGATCGACTCCTTTTGAAAAACTGTTTAAAAGAGCTTATTATACACCTCAGTGGAAACTTCTCATGTCATCAGACCAGGAAGCTGATTTCACACTAGCTGAAAATATGAAAAAGTTGTTCTAAACATCTGTTGCAGTCAAATTCTGTTTCAGATAAAATAACAAACCGAAACATCGGAAATGACAGTGATGCCAGGAGACTGGGTATGGATTAAAATCGTGAAGCGAAAGAACTGGGCATTGTAAGTGGGAAGGTCCCTACCAGGTGCTTTTTTCAACACCTACTGCAGTCAAGATAGCAGAACGAGCTTCATGGATACACCTGACGCACTGCAAGTTGGTAAAAAACTTCGAATTGGGCAAAGATCTTACCTCTCCATCGGGACCCTAAGCACAAAGTCTGGCTACAAAGGGGGGGGGGGGTCAGATCAACAGGAACTTATCAGTTTCAAACCCAGTGAAGCAACCATCTGTGCTAAAGGTCCTATTAGGGCAGAGAGTAAGATCACGTGTCCAAAGTGAGATGACTGAATCCAGTAAAATCCAAATACACCTACTTGGAACAACCGGAGAAAATGGAAATGAAGTATTACATGACCATCCTGTTGACTGTACTGGTAACAATCTTTTTATTGTGGCCATTTCTTTTCTCAGCAACGCAAGTAGAATTAAATAAGCGTGCAGAGTGGCACCCGAACTTCAATACTTACCAGGCAATCAAATATGTGTATACTGAAACCTTTAATGTTTTGAATTGCTGGATTTGCACAGCTCTACCAACAGCATATGGGGGGTTACTGTTAACTTCAGTTCCCCTAGGGGCTAATAAGACCTGGGAAAACTTAATTCATGATACATCAAATGTCACATCAAAAGATAAAGTAGCATTACACTTGTCTAATCGACAGAAGGGAACTGTGTGTTTTTATAAGAATGATACAGTCAAGGTGGGATGGAGCTATTGCAATGTAACAGTTCCCTATAGATACTACACTAAATCTGATAACATCAGATCCTATTGCAACACGAGCTATGATTCATTTGTTGAACTGATGCATAGGACAATTGAAGAAGTAAAACATGATGCTGTCCTCTACAAACAACTGTCCATAATAGACAGAAAAAGGTTTCACGCAGAGCAAGGGTATGTTTATAGTAAAGTTACTACTAAAGTGGAAGATTGTTACTTGATATGCGGAAGAAAAGCATATAATGGCTACCCGAAAACTGGTCTGGCAGTTGTTTTTTGGGGTACCTGGTTCCGGCCATACGACACACGGCAGTTTTACCTCAAGGGAAAATTCGGAATGTCCGAGAAATCAAGAAGCCTGTCAATCCAGTGGGACAAATCAATGCACCCTGGAAATACCATCATGACTTAGGCTCAGGGAATAACAACGGACTGTCGCACATGGATTCGAGTGATACTGTTATATCGTGGGCAGGCGTACTACCAGCATATGGAGCAACAAAATCAATCTGGGAACTGAGAAAATTGTCTAAGCTTCTCGAAATAATGAGTAATGCAACAACCTTTTCTGCCCTAGAACTGGTAACCGATGAACTGACCGCCATGAGAACAGTGGTACTTCAAAATCGCATGGCTCTTGACTTCACCCTAGCGGCGAGAGGAGGTACGTGCGCTTTAATCCAGGAGTGCTGTTTGTACATTCCTGACCACAGACACGAGATAGACAACCATCTTGAGGTAATTCAGCATGTGTCAGCCATGACCAAACTGGGACCAAATCCATTGACGGACTTTTTTCAGAAATGGTTTGGGGGTTGGAGCAGCATCCTGATGGACATTCTGATTGCCATCTGTGTAGGGATAGCCCTACTGATGGTATGTGGGTGCTGCTGCATCCCCTGCACAAAAAGGACTAATTAAAAATTTTGTAGACATTTCAGTTTCAGAAACCTTGTACCAGGATGCTGAACTCGAAGAATTACTAAAAAACTGAAAATGCTTTCATGGGCTTAAACTAAATGACTCTCTAACTGCAAATCCGGAGTAGGAAGAGGTTAAGGGAAGAGAAAAAAAAACTGTTTATGCTTGTTTTGATAGTAGAATAAAGTATTAAAAGGGGGGAAATGTTAGAAAAATGCATAATAGCAATATGCATGCTTAGTGCATTAAAGGCTTAAAAGAGTTAATACATTTATTCTGTTCATGTTGTATGAATCTGCACAGCTACTAGAAACTTAATAAGACACTTTATTCTGCTTATGCAATGAAAATATGTGCAGCTACTAGAAACTTAAGAGACATTTTATTCTGCTTATGCCATGAGAAAATGTGCAGCAGCTAGAAGCCTTGATAAAGAAAACAATAGATGTTTGAAAGCTTAAACCATAGTCAGCACTACTTATACCAAAGCTAGAAATGTACCTTGAATCTAGACAAAATGTAACGCATGTATTAGAACTGTACAATTGAAGAATTGAAAAATCAAGGAGGGCTAAAATAAGCCCAAGGCCAGGTTGTTTTTCTCAAATGTTTTTCCAAGACAGCAATAAACTGACCATGTCAGCAATAAGTCTAGTAACATTTTCTGTGTAACATACAGAAAGCTGTGTCCAACTACGTCAGCAGTAGATTAGTAACATTTTCTGTGTGACATGAAGAGAACTGTATAAGAATAACATACTGATCTCCAGAAAATTAGACAAACCTTGTACCTACATGATTTGTCTCCTTGATCTTTGAAGTTTTTTCTTTTACACCTATACTATGTTATGACTCTGGAACTTTTAATTTTAGATTTTTTTTTTTTTTTTTTAGAAAGCTCACCCATCATTTCTGTAAAAACAAGGGTTTCTATACACGAAAGAGAAAGCAAAGCAACATTTTAGTTATACTAAATATCAAATAATTGCTTAAGCAGTTTAAAAGTTTCTACTAGAAAGTTAAAGGAGTACCATCTTGAGTAAAAATTTAATGTGTCAGAATAAACACACTATTAACTTTCAAGTCTGCTAATCCATCATTACCAGTCTTCTCTACTACTTGACTACTGATGGAAATTCTTGGGAGATATGATTGCATCACTAGCAAGAACAATTTTCTCTTTTTTAAACTCTCTTAAAATATGAAGAAAATATTGACAGTTAAGAAATTCAGCATGCAACGCTCCAGCAAACTGCTAGCCTGAAGAGCTCTATAGGAAAGAAAACCTCCTTTCTGAAATGTACAGCTGAAAAAAGTTAATGAAAAACTCTTGTAGAGATTTTATTAAAAAATGAAGAAATAGAATGAGGACGTCATAAACCTAACAGGCCGTTCTTGTGACTGCAGTCTTTTACATCTACTACTTGATTATGCAAAAAACAAATAAATGCATAAAATAAAATATTTTAAGTTCAGTATCATGGACTTGTGCAAATTTGGACAACACTCTACTGATAAGATTCTACTCTCAGTCTAGGCATTTTTTTGAAAATAGCTGTTAGAAAATTTCAAGCTCAGAAACTCCAGTATGAAACACCTTTAAAGCCATTGAAAAGGGAGTGATTGGGTTTCTAACTTCCTGAAATGTTACAGGAGAATCCAATCTAGGACTTCTATCATATGGATTTCCTAGTTCTAAAAAAAATAAATAAATAAATGTACAGATTTTTTTGGTCTTCAAGCTTTTGCATTTTAACCAATTTTTCAGGTTATTTATCTGTAAGGGCTTAAGTATGGAGATATGTATTTCCAATAGGGTGGCACAGCAGATGGCATTGGCGCCTCACAGCAAGAGTTTTCCCGGTTCGCTTCTCGTCTGTGGTGCCTTCTGTACAGACTCTGCCGGTTCTCCCTGTGTTTGCATGGGTTTCCTTCAGGTGCTCCGGTTTCCTCCCACATTCCAAACACATGCAGTAAGTGGATTGAACACTCTAAATTGGTCACAGGTGTGAGTGCAGATGAAAGTGTGTAGTGTGGAAGAACTACCGAGGCAGGGCTTAGCCACCCAGTGGTATACAACCTTGGCCCTAGATGATTGTCACTGCTGTAGTCACACCCACACCCCGACCCCATGTGCAAAACCGGGAAAAAAAGGGGTTGTGGATGGATATGTACTTCTATTTCATCTTGCATGTTACATCACAGCTTGAGAGAGAACTACTGACATTTAAACAACAAAACTAATGTACTACAAAAATCAAGGCAACTGCAAAATATATTTATTTTCCATCTGATTACTGGGAAAGTCTAACTGGACCCAGGTCCTTTTTCAGCAGAGGCCTGGGGAGAATAGCTCCACATTTATGAAACAGAACATATGACAATAACACAATATACATTATATTGAAGGATATATATGAAATTATACACAACTGCTAATACTTACAATTTACAGTTCTTGATAAACATACACAAATGCTAATACATACAATTAACAATTCTGGTTAAAGCACTGTGATACAAAAGAGTGGGAAAATTCTGAGCAGTACATACTTATCAAGTGTATGAGAAGTATAGAACAATACATACTTTACTAGTGACAGAGAGATGTAGAGCAGTTCCAATATAACAAGAGTCAGATAATAAAACTAAAGACATTAGATGAGCATTGTTTGTTTATACAAGGGGAGTAGTGTCACCTTGACTATGTAAATGCTAAGAGAGATGATAAAGAATGAAAACAAATCATTCATAAGACGGTCAGGTCACTGCTGAGTTGTGGAAAACGGGGAATATTGGACTTGTCATGACTGGTACAAAAACAGAGCCATGCATTTGGTAGGTGAGCCTTTAGTAATTATTTTTAATTGTGTTAAGGAGGAATTGAAGAAAGAATATAAAGATGCAAAATAAATGAAAGTTATGTACTTATCAAAATGATAGATCTGTGATGTTAGTTTCTATCCTTCTTCAACTTATGGGTCTTGGACCTGACATTGAATATGACTTCAGCCACTTTTTCAGACTTTATGATCCATAGCTCAGGCTCCTCTCCTTATCCATAATCCATTCCTGTCCCCAACATGACCTTAGATCAAGTATGCCCATAGATCAAGTATGCCCTCAAATCCTATTAAAACACTGCATAAAACATAAATATGCAAAAGTAAAAAAAAAAATTGTGTGACAAAGCAAAGAAAATATCTGCACTGGAACTGCAAGAATATGTAATGATGTGCCAGTGGCAGCCCATAAGAGTCATACCAGAATCCAAGGGAAGAAAACATTTCCATGAGATGGAAAAGGGGAAAGACAGAGTGAAGTTCAGGAAAGACGGGAATATACAACATAGACCTAACATTGCAGTTAGCACATACATTTTGTATCTGTGTCTTTTCCAATCATTCCTCAACTTATAGGATACAGTCCCCAGCTATTTAGTTCCACAGGTGGTCTCCTGGAACGATATGCTGGGGGGCAGCTGAACTGCAAGCCGCCCTACCTCTGGAAAACAAATCCAACTGTACTAGCAGCAGCACAAATGTCATCAATCGAGGCCTTAAAAAGAAGGCTGAAGAAGTGCAGACAGATCTTGTTGAGTGTGCTTTTGGAGGTTTTGGGAGAATCATACCTTATAGGTCATAAACATGGGAGATGCAGCCAGGAGATACAGCCAGTCAACCACCTAGGTAAGGTAACCTTTGACATGAGAGTACTGACTCCCCCCCTCAGTTAACTTGACCCATTTACCCACAGCATCTGCACCTCAGGAGTAGCCTGCTAAAGACAAAGTCAAAAGGACAGCATTTCTACTACCCTGCTGTGGATATACTCCTTCACAAATGTGTTTTTATAGATACTTATTCACATTTTTTCACTTTAAAGAGTCCATCTTTTGCTATAGCATTTGTATAAGGTATGCACACTACACCAGGGAAGTATTCAGTAACTTTGTATATTAGATACTACAGTATAACTTATCATACGTTAAATTGCATTACACAAATTTTAATAGCCTAACATATTTCTTTAGAGGCAACTTTTAATATACACCTTTTACATATTCAGATACTTTATGCAAACCCTTACCAGTAATTAATTTACTTTTAATAATAGCCTTAAATAGACACCCATTAGGTAATCCTATTGTCCCCCCTTTTGTTTTGTTTTTTTCAAACATCAGGTAATTTAATAGTAATTTTTTTATTAATCTGTTTTCAAATTTTTATGTTTAAACATTTCCCAGATAAGCAATAGATTTTGTCAAACCACCACTAACCTCACATCTCTTATTTATTTTTCTGTACTTATTTTTATGTACTAAACTTTTCTTGCTACCAGTATACCACATAGCAAATGTGTAAACTTTCTCATCAATTCCCTACTTTACATAATTTGCTCTACATAGTAAAGTGGAAACAGTAGCAGTTGCACACATTTTTCTTTTGGCCCAGTTCACTGATTGAATGTTTTCTGTCAAACAATATTCTAAGCAAGTGGACCCCACTTGCCCCTGCTCCACTCCTCACCTACCCCCTATTCCCACACACCCCTCACACCCCTATTTATTCAATTTAAAAAAAAACATCTCCACTCATATCAAAGCTCAACCAATCCCAGTCTAACACCTGAACACATCCAGCACTCCCTCCTATATTTCTTTTAATACTCCCTCCACCATCCAGCTTCTCTTTCTGCTCTGTATATTATAACATATTCCCTGTTTTATTACTTACCAACACTTCAAAACATTGTTTCCCAATAAAATACATCACACCTTTTTCCATCCCCTCCTCTATCCTAACTTGTCAAAATATTGTCCTACAACTAACCACCATGATACCAATCTCCATGCTGATTCTCCCACTTCTCCTGCTACCTACCCACTTAACATCTTTACCTTCACACTTTGACATGACCCATCACCATCATCCTAACTGTACTATCCAACATTCTGCAGCATATTCAACCCTCAATTCACCAAAGATAGCATCCACCTTATACTTTCCCAATTCCACAGACGTTTTCAAAACACAGCTTATAGCTACATGACCCCATAATTCATACACCAAACTTTAAAATTAAATATTTATCCTACAAGCAACATATTTCTCCCAAACTAAAACTCATTGGTGACATTCATCCAAAACCTGGACCACCTACATCTCTGCAAACCTTTAAATCTACAATCCCCACAAACCACAACCCACCAATATAGCATAACACTACTACTTCTTCCCTTAAACATTACACAAATAAATATTAGAAGCATTCACAATAAAATACCGCAGTTCCATGCCTGGCTTAATCTATATGTCCCAGGTATAGTAGCACTAACTGAAACCTGTCTGAAAAAGAAACAAAAGATAATGAATTTCTACCCAAAACTAAAGTATACTAAGAACAGACAAAATAAAAACCAGTGGAGTTGCAATACCATAAAAAATTCTCTGCAGCTTACTCCTTCACCACTAAATCCTCCACAATGTGGTAAAACAAAAATTCTCATATCTGCTCTCAAACTCAACCAAAACAAGACACTATAAATCATAGGGACTTATTTGCCACCTGGTAATAATCTCTACTGCAGAAGACTACTGTCTCATCCAACATCTCCCAAAAAAAAAAATACATGTTGGGTGATTCTAATACTGACTGCCTCTCGCCTTCCGACTCACCTAACCAATCAATAAATCACTTTGATCTCTCGCAGCTAGTCACCAATCCCACTCATAATAAAAACAGCACTAAGAGAACATTAATTGACTGGATTCTTAACTCTAAGCCTCATAAAATCTTTACCTCAAGTACCCTTCCAGACACCCCAAGTGATCATCTCCCTCTCTACATAAGCAAACAGGAAGTTATGTACTCACCATAACGTTCGATGTATGTAGTCCATCTCGCCTCACATTCTTACCCATGGGTTCGGAGCCGAATATCGGCTCTGACTCAGCCTAACCTTTCTAGCTCGAAGTCTTCTATTGGCTGGGCTAAGAATGTATCCCATGCTGCACTGCTCCATATCCCCAAATCTAGTTTGCTGCGAACACCATACTCATATCCCATGCATAACAACATCCAAGTAAAGAGGAATAAACTGAAGGTGAAGGGAACTCTAAAAACCAGACCTAACCTCCAGATCCTCCAGGAAGGGGGAAGGTGGGAGGGTAAGTAAGAATGTGAGGAGAGATGGACTACATACATCGAACATTATGGTGAGTACACAACTTCTTGATGTTATGTAGTCCAATCTCGCCTACATTTTTACCCGTGGGACAGCGTCCCCAGCACCTAAATCCTGGGAGGCTCAGTGGAAGATACTCCTAAGTACTGTGGAACCAAAGGAAGACCTGCCCCTAGATACCATGTCCAGCTTATAATGAGTAACAAAGGTGTGAGGAGATGCCCAGGTAGTTGCAGCACAAATATCATCCATAGACAATCTGGCCTGATAGGCTGTAGATGTAGATACAGCCAGAGTAGAGTAAGCCTTGACTGGAAACGGTAGGTCTTTACCCCCTGAGGAATAAGTGAAAGAGATGCTATTTGATATCCATCTGGATAGGGTGATTTTGGAGACAGGGGACCCAATTCTGTTGGCCGAAAAGGAGACAAACAGTTGATCAGATTTTCTGAGATCTTTGGTTCTGTGCAGATAGAAACATAACTGTCTGTATACATCCAACTGATGAAATTTAAATTCTGCCTTGTTAGAAGAATGGGGAAAAAACAATGGCAACTCAATAGATTAAGATTAGATATGGACGCCACTTTAGGAAGAAAGTAAGGGTTTGGTCTAAGAGAAACTCTGTCCTTATGAAAGATCAAGTATGGAGGTTTGATAGAAAGAGCTTGAATTTCTGAAACACATCTGGCTGATGTGATGGCTATTAAAAAGGCAGTTTTCCAGGTCAAGAATTTTAAGTCACAGGTAGCTGCAGGCTCAAAGGGTGGTGAAGTAAGGGCTTGCAGACCAAAATTTAGATCCCAGGGCATGATCAGTTTTGAGACAAGAGGATGGAGTAACAGAGTGCCCTTTAGGAAAGCCTTACAGAGTCTGTCAGCCATCAGACTAGGCTCATTAGCAACATGAAAATTAGAAATCGCTGCCAATTGAACTTTAATGGTAGCGGACGCTGAGCCCTGCTGGAAAAGCACAGACAAAAACTCCAAGATGGAAGCAATTGGAGCTGTGTAAGGGGTCAATTCCTTGGGTATGAGCCCAAATAGAAAACCTCTTCCATTTGCTGGAATAAATCTTCCTAGTAGAGGGCTTATGAGAGGAAGATAAAATATGAACTACCTCAGGTGAAAAGTGATGAAGCCTAACTAACGACGGAAGTGGAGTAGCAAGGCTGTCAACCGGAGGGTCCGCAGAGAGGGGTGGAACTGTCCCGACATGTGTGTCAGTAAGTCTGGTTGTGGGTCCAGAGTCCAAGGTGTGTCCACAATGTAGGGATGAAGAAAGGGGAACCAGACTTGACGAGGCCAGTGTGGAGCAATTAGAATCATTCTGCTTCCCAAGGATTGCGCTTTCTGAATCGCTTTTGATAGCAATGGAAACGGAGGGAAAGCATAAAGCGGACTGGAGGGCCAATCGTGGACTAGAGCGCCCCTGGGTGACTCCCCCTATGGGAGGGGGGACGTCCCTGGGTGACTCCCCCTGTGGGGGGGGGTCAGCGTGAAGTAGCTGCTGCACTTGGCATTGAGGGGGCTGGCTAAAAGGTCACAGCAAGGCTGACCCCATCTGCTGAAGATTCGTTCTGCAATTAGATAATTCAGGGACCACTCTTAAGGCATCAGAATAGCTCTGCTTAGCCTGTCTGCTATCACGTTGGACTTCCCCGGAATGTGCGTTGCCACCAGAAACTGTTGGGAAGATACTGCCCACTGCCACACTCGCATGGCCTCTCTGCACAGGGGATATGATCTGGTTCCTCCCTGCTTGTTCAGATACCACACCACTGACATATTGTCCAAGTGTATTGCAATAGTCCCGAGAGGTAGAATGCTCTGAAGTGCCTGCAATGAAAGTAGCACCGCTCTCATCTCTAGGACGTTGATATGCAGATGTATCTTGTGATCTTGCCACGTGCCTTGGACTGTCCTGCTGAGATAATGCCCTCCCACCCCATCTGGGAGGCGTCCATGGTCACTGTGGCAACCGGGGGTGGTGAAACGAAGGGTTTTCCCCTGTCAAGATTGTTGGTGCAAAGCCACCAACTGAGATCCTGTTTGCATCTGTCCATGAGCAAAATAGGGTGGGAAAGTGGAAGTCTCTGGAGACACCATTGAGCAAAGAGGAGCCATTCAAGGAGCCTCATGTGCAATCTCACTAAAGGGACTAACATAATTGTTGCTGCCATAATCCCCAGGAGTTGGAGAACCCATCTTGCCATCGCCTTTCTCAGGGGGAGCAGGGCGTGCACCTGTTGCTGTAAGACTCTGATTCTTTCCTGTGGTAGAAAGGCTCGCATTTGAACGGTGTCTAGCTCTGCATCTATAAAAATGACACGCTGTGAGGGCAACAAGGCAGATTTTTCCCAGTTCAGTGTTATGCCCAACTGTTGACAGAGAGTGATGGTAGCATCCCTGGTTTGGATTAGTAGATGCCTGGTGGGGGCGGAGAAGAGCCAGCTGTCCAGATACGGAAACACTTGGAATCCTTGACTTCTCAAGTGAGCTGTCACCACCGCCATACACTTGGTGAACACCCTGGGGGCTGTGGTGAGACCAAAAGGCAGGGCTCGAAACTGAAAATGACTGGCTCCCAGCCAGAAGCGTAGGTGACTCCTGGATGCCCTGTTCATTTTGATATGGTAGTAAGCATCCTTGAGGTCGATGGAGCACATCCATACGTTTTTTCCCAACAATGGGAGAATTGACTGTAGTGTGACCATATAGAACTTGGACTTTTGTACATAGTTGTTCAGTTGGCTGAGATCTAATATGGGTCTCCAGTCCCCTGTTCTTTTCGGCACCAAAAAGAATCTTGAGTAAGTCCCTAATCTGATCTGGTCTGAGGGGACATGCTGGATGGCTCCTTTTTCAAGCAGCTTTGAAACCTCTGAAGTTGCGTGATCCCTTTGGCTGGGTGGAACATCCGGGATTCTTCTGACTGGAGGGGGATCTGACGAAAAGTGGATGGCATAACCTCCGGAAATTATTCATAATACCCATCGGTCCTGGGTGATGCTTTGCCGGGCTTCTGGGTATAACGATATTCGACCCCCGACTGGCTCCGAAAATGCACAGTTGGGCATCCCATCAGGAACGACGGTAGGGAGAGCCGTGAAAGGAATCTCAGTCTCCCGAATTGCGGGGGCCCCCTCTGCCTCTAGGGCGGCATCTCCCTGAATAACCTCCCCCTCCTCTGTCTCTGGAGGGGGGCTCACCTTGTGCACCGGGAAAAAAACTCTGATTTTTTGAACCACATGTTCCCACCCCATCTGGGCCTTGGGGTAAGGCCTAGAGGGAAGGAAAAAATGGACCCCTACAGCAGACAGAGTCTTTCCCTCCTGCTCGCACCTGGTGAGGGTGTCTTTCACCTTGGTTCCGAACAAAGAAGAACCATCAAAGGGGGCGTCGGTGAAAGAAGACTTGAAGGCCTCCGCGAAGTGACAAAGGCGCATCCAGGCTTGCCTCCTAAGGGCGACTCCTGAGCTTGCTGCCCTACTCGCTCCCTCAGCTGCATACAAAATAAGCCGCATGGGAAGAGTTAACGATGGAATTGAGGGTAGACACCTGGGCATTAATCGTCTGGGCCACCGCCTCAGGAACGTTACCCGCGAGAGTATCTCCTAACTCCTTGAGGAGATCTCTCTGGAGCAGAGAGAAATGAGACCGGTAGTTCAGCGACCGTAAGGTAAAGGTTACTGATGAGAGGGTATGCTTCCCGTATCGGTCCATGGTCCTAGACACCTCGTTAGGAGGATGGACGGAGGAAGAAGTCTCGGCTAGTTCCTTCTGGGTGGCCGCCGCCAGCACCATGGCATCCACAGGGACTCCTTTGGTCAAAAACTCCTTACCCGGGGGAGCAGACAGAAATTTATTGGGTCTCCTGGGTACGGGTTCCACAGAATCAGGGTTCTCCCACATCCTCAGACAAATTAAATCCAGGAGCTCGAAGGGTGGGGACACCCAGGAGGCAGAGGGCTGAGCATCAAAGGTCTTCAGGAAGACAGACTCCTCCTCAGAGGGGGCTTTTGACGGCCAGTCACCTCTCTGTTTCAATATCTCCAGGTTGTCGGAGAAAGAAACATCAGAGAATGACTTGGGGGACACCCTCAGATTCCTCGAGGTCAGTATCTGAGGTGAGAGACTCATCCTGGGAGTCTATGTGCTTCCTCTTGCACATTTTCTTTCTAGGGGGCTCCTCAGGCAAAATCTCTGAGGGGCCCTCAGAAAAGTACAGTTTTGTACCTACCATAAATGTAGATGTTCGAGGATCCCCATTGCTGCAGTCCTTACTATTGGGTATAGTCCGCCGTCCAGTCGGCCCGAATACCAGAGTATAAGGCTGGACGTTGTCAGGGCGCAGACTGACGCCAGTACGCCAGGGTACTAATGCGCATGACCACGCCATATCCTCAGTCTTTTCTTGCCCCAGATGTCAGAAGACCCTCCTGCACCAAAATATGTACAATATATACAAGAATATATACAAAATATAAGCATGTAACCTCACCTACACAACCACCCCTAAACACAGAGGGAAGGAGGGAGGGTAATGGACTGCAGCAATGGGGATCCTCGAACATCTACATTTATGGTAGGTACAAAACTGTACTATGTTCTTCGTTCCCCATTGCTGCAGTCCTTACTATTGGGTAGAATCCCAAAGCAGAGGTAAGGGAGGCTGGCAAATCATAAAGAAGCAGGAGCTGACAACATGCCTTGCAAAACAGCTGTGGCAAAACCAGCCCTAGACTTAGAGTAGATAGGAAGGTGATAATGCTTAGAGAAAGTATGCACTGAACTCCAAGTAGCTGCTTCCAAAATATCCTTAGTTGCCACCCCTTAGAAATGCTGTTGAAGTGGCAGTAGCCCTAGTGGAATGAGGCCTAATCCCAGCTGGAATCTCCTTGCCATGATGGGAATAACAAAATGCAATGCAAAAGCCAATCCACCTAGAAATAGTCTGTTTTGACACAGGCTTGCCCTGTGAACTCAAAGCAAAAGAAACAAACAACTGCTGAGACTGCCTGAAATCCTTAGTCCTACTTAAATAATAACGCAATTGCCTGTGTACATCTAAAGTGTGCAAAATCTTTCCCTTTATTTTGGGGGTCTGCATAAAAGTAGGCAAATGAATAGTTTGGTTTAAAGCCACACTAGAAACCACCTTAGGCATAAAGGAAGGATTAGTACGTAATGATACCCTATCCTTATGGAAAATCAAAAAGGGCTCTACTGCCATAAGGGCCTGCAACTCAGACACCCTTCTTGCAGAAGTAATAGCCAACAGAAAAGCAGTCTTCCATGACAAGTATTTCAATTCAGCAGTAGCCGCAGGCTCAAAAGGTTGTAGAGTAAGTTTTTCCAACACAAAATTGAGATCCCAAGCAGGAGTAGGAGCTCTACGAGGGGGTCTTATATTCTTTGCCCCTCTAAGAAACTGCTTGAACAAAGGATGCGAAAACAATGGTGGATCACAATCATAGTGAGCTGAAATTGCTGCAGCATGAATCTTAATGGAAGAGAAGGACAAACCTTTGTCCAATAACTCAGTAAGATATTGAAGAGCCACACTCAAATTAGGCTCAGAAATCTCCAAATTCTTTGCTGTACTCCAAAATAAAAATCTCTTCCATTTTTCTCGCACACTTTCCTTGTACTAGGTCTTCTAGCTTCCATAATCACATTTAAAACTTGTTGAGGAAGTTGAGACCTGCTGTGTCTCAACACAGAATATGCCAGGCTGTTAGATGAAGAGAGTGAAGCTTGACATTGAGCAGATGACCGTCCTTCTGAGATAACAGATGAGGAATCAGAGGTAAAGGCCATGGAGGCTTCTTTACCAGACTCCGTAGTAATGGGTACCAGTGTTGCCGAGGCCAATCTGGAGCTATCAAAATCATCCTTGGCCTGTCTTGTCTGACCTTTAATAGTACCTTTGGAAGAAGAGGTAGAGGTGGAAAGGCATACACATGAAGGTTTTTCCAACTGAAAGACAGAGCATCCACTTTCCAAGCTGTGATATGAAACCCCTTTGTGCAATACTGTGGCAGCTGGTGGTTTAGTGGAGAAGCGAACAGATCTATGTCTGGAGTTCCCCATGACACTGTCAATCTCTGAAATACATGAAGATCCAGTTTCCACGGGATCCATGATTTGCCTGCTTAACACAGCTGGTAAGGAGTTCTGTGCGCGTGGGAGGAACGTTGCCTGGAGAGTAAGTTGCAAGCTTAGCGCAGTCTCCCATAAAATCATTGCTTGCCTGCATAGAGGATAAGAATGTGTTCCCCCTTGCTTGTTGATGTACCACATGACAGTTGTGTTGTCTGTTAGAATCAACACCTGCCCTGGAAGAAGTAACTCCTTGAAAGCCATTAATGCAAACTGGACTGCTAACATCTCCTTCATGTTGATATGTAGATGCTGTAGTCTGACAGGCCACTTGTCTTGTATCCACTTTCCATTTAGATGAGCTCCCCAAGCAATGTCCGAGGCATCTGTCGTTAAAATCTGACTCCTCTGGCCGGGTCACAGAGAGTCCCTTGTTTAGGTGACATTCCTGAGCCCACCACAAAAATTCTTTTTGAAGGCAAGGTATTATTTGAATGACAGTGTCCAAATCCTGGCAGTGCTGTGTCCATACATTTTTGAGATACCATTGTAGCTTCCTCATATGCAGTTTGGCATTGGGAAGCACCAGAATACAAGATGCCATGAACCCTAATGCTTGAAGGACTGTCCTTGCAGTCAGCACGGACTGATGAGATAGTTGATGGAAGTAAAGTGATAGACTCTTTTTGTTTGTCCGGGGTTAAAAAGGCCATCTGGGCTGCTGTATTCAGTCTCACACCCAGAAAGCACATGTCTTGAGAGGGTACTAGACTGGACTTTATTTCGCTCACAGAATACCCTAGGCATCTTAGCACTGCTATAACATATTCCAGATGCTGTAGAAGGTCTTCCTTGTCTTGAGCCAGAATCAGGCCGTCGCGCAAGTAAGGATAGATTTGAATTCCTTGAAGCCTGAAGTAAGCTATCACTGGAGCCAGAACCTTTGTGAATACTCTGGGCAGTAGAGATAAGCCAAAGGGCAAGCAGAGAACTGATAATGAGAATTTCCAGCTCAAACCGCAGATACTTCCTGCAACTTAGCCTTATAGGCACATGAAGGTAAGCTTCCTTGAGATCTAAAGTTACCATCCAGTGATCTTTGCCCAGCAGAGGTAAAAGCTGTTGTAACGTCAACATCTTGAACTTGGGAATGTCCAGAAAAGTGTTGAGGAGAGATAAATCAAAATTGGTCTCCACGTGTTCCCCTTCTTTGGTACTAGGAACAGGCGAGAATAAAATCCTAGGCCCCTTTCTGATACAGGGACTGGCTGAATGGCCCCATCTGGAGTAACTGAGAAACTTGCTTGTGAGCCTCTTTTCTTTGTGGAGGAGGAACGTCTGGCATGCCTTTGAAAGGGGCATTGTATGGAAATAAAATCTGTAACCGTGGTGAATGATATCCAACACCCATTTGTCTTGAGTAATTAAATCCCAATTTTCTTTGAAAAGAGACAGTCTTCCTCCCAAAGGAGCTGCCAGACGAGAATCTACTGGCAGCTGAAAAGACAGGTCATTGGGTCTGTTTACGAAAGGACTGACCCTGCCCTCACCAGAAGTCTGAGCAGGTGAACTCCTGTTCTAGGCCTAAAGAACCTTGAGCCCTGCCCCTACCACGTCTAGACCTACCCCTAGACTGGGAATCATAAGCAGGATATGTCCACCCCTTAGCAGGCCAATTTCTACTAAACTTGGTGGCTGCACCTGCAAAAATCTTTAACAGTTTGCATAGACTTAGCTTTGTCCTCCATTTTCTTTAAAACTGCTTCCACAGGCGATCCAAACAACACATCAGACTGTAAAGGAGCATCCAAAATCCTTGTCTTAACATGCTCAGCTAAATTCTGATCCCTCAACCAGGCATGCCTGCGAAGAACAGAACTAGTAGCAGCCACCCTCGAGGAGGCCTGTACAGCATCAAAACCACATTGCAAAGAATGCTTACCCACTTGTTCAGACACATGAACCAAATCCAGCAACTCTTTACACTCAATACCTTCCGCCAAAGCATCCACCTTAGATTTTAATTGTGAAAGGAGATAATTCTGATATTTTAGCATGTGAAACTGACAATTCAACGCTCTCATGGCTAGAGTGGAAGAAGTATACTTTCTTTTCCCACCTATCCAAAGCCCTTGCCTCTTTATCAGTGGGAACAGGATTTTTAACCAGAGAAGCCTTAACACCTTTAGGCCCTTGAGAAACAGTTTCTGGGTCCGCCCTAGGACTCTTAAACAAATACTTAAGAGCTGGCACCCTATAATACCTATCAGGCTTAACAGGAGCAGGAGGCAAAGAGTCAGGGTTCAGGGAAGCCTCTGCAAAACATCTTCCACCACATTCAACACAGGAGGAATAGCTAAGGGCCTATGCTGGGGTAAAACAAGAATTCCCTAAGCCTTTTCCTGGAATCAGAGTAATCCTGGCCTTCCCATTTAAAGTGCTCCCTCATGGAATGCAGAGTCTCTGAAAATGAGAAATCCTCAGGAGGAGAAGCTGTAGGAGTGGAATCATCCACATCAGAATCAGAATAAGTAGGATACTCCTGCAAGTCTTCCGCAGAAGACTCTGAAGCCTCTGAACACTGTTCAAAACTATCAAACTCGGTTCCACCCTAGGCCTCTTATCAGGAGGGGCATAGAACCTCTAATCATAGTAATCAAATCTTCTGCCATTTTAAGCATATGTTTCTTAGGTACAGAACCCAAATGCTAGGAGAAGCCCCCACTGAAGCCGAACGTGGCCTACCTCTCAAAGAAGTCTTGGCAGCAGAAGGAGAGGCTCTAACTACCTTGGGAAGAGGGAAGAACAGTTACCTGAGAAGCCCCCTCAGCCTGGCCTACTTCCTGAGAAGGCACATCCTGTAACAGTAAAGTTTCTGCCTGAGACTCCATGGAAACTCCTGGCAAAACCTCTGGCTCCACTGAGCCTTCTAAAGAACCGGCGTCCGGGACTGCGGTTCATCAACCCTAGGCTTCGCTGTTTTGTCCTTGGCTTCTTGACGAAGCGGGCGCCGAGCATCCACGGCATTTTATAATTGCAACACTTCCCAAACACTAACCTGGCACAGTCTAACCTCCTCTTAATAGTGCGTTTGTTAAACCTAGCACAAGAGCGGCAACCAACAACGTCGTGCTCAGGCCCTAAACAAGGTATACACAAGGTATGGTAATCCCTATGAGGTATCTGTTTCCCACAAGAAATACAGTTATTCACTTTTTCTGACATCCGGTTAAATACTGAGGCAAGAAAAACCAAAATGTTCCCCAGCGGGTACTTAGCCAACTCTGTTTCGTCTGAAACTCCGGTTTGAAATATTTCAGAACGCCAACCTGCACTCGCAAAACTGCTTCATCGACCATCATGCAAAAGACTGAGGATATGCGTCGGTCATGCGTTAGTACCCTGACGTACTGACGTCAGTCTAATGCGCCCTGACCGACGTCAGCCTTATACTCTGGTATTCGGGCCGACTGGACGGCGGACTATACCCAATAGTAAGGACTGCAGCAATGGGGAACGAAGAACATCTTGGGGACCACTCGTGGGGGTATCCCTAGATCTTGGGGCTCCGCTGTCTACAGATAAGTGATCAGAGGCTCTCACCGGAGTGGTAGGGGACAGAATGACCGACCAGCATGATGTGGCTGAAGATCTGGCCAGCGCACTCCACATGGCCTCAAAGGCTGCCCCCCCCCCCCTGAGTCAGAGGACCGGCTAGCCTCTGAGACCGCAACAGGAGTCGGGGTTCCCTGAGCCGAGACACCGAATGGGAGACTAGGAACCGAAAGGTGTCCAGAGGTGTCCCCTTCAGGCCCAAATGAAGAATCTCTACTCCCAAACCCCGTGGACAGTGCCGACGGGGTCAGAGATGATGTCGGCACTGATAAGCCCGGAGGGGCCATTGGAACCGACCTAGGAACATCACAAGGAGCGGAGCATTCCGGCTCCAAAGACAGAGATACGCTCAGAGGAGGAATAATCGAAGAATGCATCAGGACAGGCTCCGGAGCTGACTGGGATGGAGCCGAGAACAATTTAGCCAAAACCGGTGACTGAAGGAGCTTCTGCACCACCCTATCAACATCCACATCTGAAAGTGTCCTGGAGGATTTGGAGGACAGGGAGGGAGATCGGATCTCCTCTCAGGTGACACTGGTCTAGTACTGGGCGATCGGCTCCGAAGAGGTTCCAATATAATTGGAGACGACGCTGTTTCCATCAACACCAAAACTTCCTGCGGCCTTGAGGACAGTGGAGCCGAGGAGGTCGAAGCTAGTTTCAATACTTTCGCCGGTGGTTCCGAGGAGACCGAAGGAGCCGGAGATCTCTTTTTTGATTTAGTGGATTTTGATTTTGAACTGGAAGCAGAATCCATGGCCTCTTCGAACGAGGGTTTCAAGAGTCCCTTCAGAATTATCTTGTTCTTTCTTGGAGCACCCTGAGACTAAAAGCATGGCAGAAGCTGCAGGACTCCTGCAGGTGGATTGCTCCCAGACAATAAATGCATATTGAATGTCCATCGGTGATGGACATCTTGTAACCATGCTTAGAGCAGTTTTTAAAACCCGAAGTTTTGTGCTCCTTGGAATCTTTGGACATCTTGAAAAGTAATCACAAATACCAATATAACGAGCAAGTCACTGCCTGACTGGAAAAAACAACTACAGTCACACAAAATACCACACTAAGCGCGGGAACAAATTTTTCCACAAACAGCAGCACACACAATCTTCAGAGGGACACACACTAAGACGACTAGGGCTAAAAACCTCTAACTAAAATGGTTTTAGACCAAAACTCGCATACAGAACAAGGAAGACAGACACTAAAACCTCTAATTCAAACAGTTTTAGATAGCCAAAACAAACAGGGACAAGTAAGGGGACGGACTAGGTCCTCTAACTGAAATGGGCCTAGTCCGTTGGAACAGCTAGTGGGATACCACAAAAAACAATCACACTACAGATTATGCCCAAAAAACACCAACTAGAAATAGCTATTAAAATAGCTTTTGTTTGTAACAAATTTTCCCAAGAAGAAGTAGAAAAAAGGTACTTAGCCACAGCCAAGAGCGAGACCACGTCCGAGCTACACGAGCGGCAAACGAGATCTGGGAATATGGAGCAGTGCAGCATGGGATACCTTCTTCGCCCAGCCAATAGAAGACTTCGAGCTAGAAAAGTTTGGCAGAGTCGGAGCCAATATTCGGCTCCGAACCCACGGGTAAGAATGTAGGCGAGATTGGACTACATAACATCTAATATTCAAAAGCACATTTCAGCACAGCACATAACCTCATACATTTCAATAAAGATTCCTTTATTTCCTATATAAAACTACACAACTGGAATGCTCTAAAATAAATTCCCCTAGATGATGCAATAACTCTTTTGAATTCTACTTTTTTGAACATCCTAAGTGAACTTGGTCCACTGAGGAAAAAGAGAGAATTAAGGCCAAACCTGCCCTCTTGGTCGACTTGGGATACAAAACACCTTACAAAACTTAGAAATAAAGCCTGGAAAATGTGGCTATCCAATAAAACACTACACTAACTATCTCCAAGAATTAAGAGAACTCAGAAGCCAAACTACAAAATCAAGTTAGACAAAAAAAAAATTACACTACACTGACCTGCAACACAAACTACAAAAATCCCAAAACATTCTGGTCCTCTGTAAACCGGCTACTCAATCCTGGCCACATTACTCAACCACCTCATACACTTAACACTAATCTACATACTGTGATGATGCTTTCAACTTTTATTTAATTCAATCTCATCACAACTACAGAATTCCCGATACCAACAACCTGACACCACCACCACCAACAATTCCTCTTCACAACCTTTCTTTCTAATCAGCCCCCACTACTTATGTAAAAAAAATATATATATTACTTAAAAATTGATGCTCGCTGCTTTAGTCCTCAACAACCTACCTGGCAAATACCTTATGATGGCTGCAGTAGCAACAGACTACCCTCATCTCAATCCTGATAAATCATTCCATCAATAAAGCATATGTCCCTATCCTCTAGAAAAAAGCCACATTCTTCCCCTCTGCAAAGGAGGACATTCAAATGACTTATCCAACTACAAGTCCATTGACATCCTCTATCAAAAATACTTGAAAAATGCTTCCAGTGACAACTCTTAAATTATCTCACACAAAATAACCTCCTCTCTTATCACAGCATGGTTTCTGTCCCCAGCATAGTACCTGTACCACTTTACTTAGTTTCACTTAATACAGTAAACACAAATAAAAATGATGGAAACCTAGTGTCTGACTTATTACTTTACTTATCCAAGGACTCTGACACAGTCTCTCACTCAGTTCTTCTATACAAACTTCATAACCTAGGACCAGACACCACTGCTATATCAGTTTCACAGCTACTTCCAAAGCACAGCTCAGTCTGTTAAGTGGCATAAAGACAACTCGGCCTTCCTCCCCATCCCAGTCGGTGTACCACAAGGCTCAATCTTGGGATCCAACATCTTCATCAAGGGCCTACATAAAGCTCATAAAACTGCTTACCTAGTACAGTATGCAGATGATGACACCATTATCTGCGTTCCAAAAGTCAACAACAAACTACCAGTATTTACCCAGGGAGTCCTTCTCCTCTATAGAAACCTGGCTGATATCTGCTCAGTTATTCCTGAACCCAATTAAATCCAAACTAATCCTATTTACTCCCAAACAGCTTACAACCAACAAAGCCTCCTGATTTTCAGTTACCTCATCCAACAAAACAAAAATTTAACTTGTCACACACAGTAAACTGCTAGGCATATGTGTAGATGAGACCCTAAAATTTGACAGACAGACAGACAGACAGACACACACACACACACACACACACACACACACACACACACACACACACAAAATACAGTGAAAAAAATTACACCAAATACTATACTCTCTCTAAAGTCAAATCCTTTCTCTCAAGACACTATAAGAAAACACATAGCCTATTCTCTCTTCTTGCCTACTCCACCTTATTCTACTCCCATCCTCAACAACATCCAAATGATAATGTTGCTACAAAATAGCATGATTCACTGACAACCTTCTAAATAGAACCCAACACTGTGCTGCCCTACAGGAATTATAGTGGCTGGAATTCCCACAGTATCTATCCTACTCACAACTTCCACAAATCCAGAACATTGTGTATAAACCTAACTGTCCATCCATTTCCATCCTCATACAAATATACAACTCTTCCAGGCCACTATGTTCATCGGGCAAATACCCATTACATGTATACAACCCCAAAACGTCTGCAGGCAAATCATTACCTTCCCACCTTGCTAAATCCTGGAATTCTATCCCACTAGCAATATGACAGGAACACTCAAAGTCATTCAAAACTCAAGTATTATCTACTCAGTTGCCAGGTCTGTATATGTGATATCCCTGGATAAATCTCCAAACCTTTATTGTCACCACTCTTTTGTAACTGGTCATAATGCAGCTAGTTCTTCACAATCTCGATTATCTCTCCCCACTAACATTTCTACATCCCTTTTACCTGGACCTCCTCAATACTCCTCCATAAATTTCTAACCATCTTCATCCTGTAAATACTTCACTGTCTCTTTTCCTACTCAATATCTATTTTAAAAGCGGATTCCATTTAAAAGTAACTAGATTCTTATAAGCTTAACATTCAACGGTCATGTTATCATTAACTATCATTACAATCCTATGCATGTTCATTGACTATTCTGTGTATGTACATTTATTATTTTTGATTAACTGCCATATCATTACTAGTCTATATATGTATGTACATTTATTACATAAATCATGTATAACTGTCTTCTACTCATTCTGTAAAATGGAGCATTTCTTCCTGGACCTCCAATGAAAATTGATGTTGTTTACCACAAGTCCCATCAGTCAGTCAATAAATAAATAAACATTGTTTGAACATAACACAAAAGATTGATCTGATTTTCTAAAGGTTTGGTTCTATACAGTGCGATTTTTTTGTGTACATCCAATGAATGGAGCAAGTATTCACCTTTATTTGAAAAAGTTTGGAAATAAGTCTGGAAGACTGATACTCTACGTGCAGTCTGAAAAGTTAATTTAGGCAGAAAAAAGGGTTGGTGCGTAAAGTAACCCCGTCTTTAGGGAAAAATATACAAGGAGGTTGGCGAGAGAGCTTGAAGCTCCGACAGCGTTCTAGTTGAAGTAATTGTTACTAGGAAAAGGGTTTTCCAAGCTAGACATTTTAAGTCTACATTGGCAGCCTGCATCAGGGCCTGTAGCAAGACTATTAAGTCCCAAGGGGGAGAAGGATCTTTAAGTGGACATCTAAGAAAAAATGTACACCCGAGGAAGGCTTTGCACAATCTGAGTGAGGCTAAGGAATGTGTGAATCTCTTCCATATGGAAATTTGTGATGGGCCCTAACTGAACCTTAACTAGAATAACTATCTCTGTTATGGAAAATGGAGGCAAGGAATTCTAACACTGCTGATATAGGAAAAGAAAAAATGATCTAGATATCTCTGATGCCCAGTTAGAAAATCTCTCCCATTTACTTTTGTAAACTTTCCTAGTGGATGGTTTCTGAGAACAGATAAAAATGTGAAACACTTGGGATGAAAGTCTGGACTAACTAGCCATCACTAGAAGTGGAGAAACCATGCAGTTCGCTTTAGAGCACCAATATCCAGATGAGGCATTCCGGACGGGTGAGACAGTAGATTTGGATCTGGATCCAATAGTCAAGGAGAGTGTGCCAGATGAGGCCAAAGACAGGGAAACCACAACTGTCAAGGCTAAAATGGGCAATATAAAAATGACCTTGTTCTTTCATTGTAATGCTTTCTGCAGAAATTTTGAGATTAGGGGAGTTACAGAAAAACTATGGAAGAGACCAGAGGGCCACTCATGGATTAAAGTGCCTCTAAGGACTCCATCTTTGGAGAGATCTGAGCAAACAACCTTCTGCCTTTGAAACTGATGGGACATGTGAAAAGACTGCAGCATGGTTGTCCTCATCGACGACTGATTTGTATTACCACTTTTGGATTGAGAGACCACTAGTGAGATGCATCTGTCTGCTAGAATACTGGTCTTCCCAAGAATGGGCACTGCCATTAGAAAGCATTTAAAAGATATAGCCTACTGCCACACTCTCATCGCTTCTAGACACAATGGGGAGAAGTGCGCTCCTCCTTGCTTGCTGATGTACCAGACTACTGACATGTTGTTGGTCTGGATAGAAATCACTCCTAGAGGAAGAACATGCTGAAAGGCCTGCAAAGTTAGGAGAACTGCCCTAACCTCCAAGATACTGATGTGAAGATTGGCCTCTGATAGGGACTACATGCCTTAGATTATCTTCCCTAGATAATCCCCCCCCAAAAGTTGGGAAGTATTCATGGTCACTGTGGCCTTGGGAGATAGATCAAAGACACTGCACCAAAACACCTCAAGAGACAGAATCCATCAATTTATATGACTTCTGCAGATTCTTGCCAAGTGTATTAGAAAGGTCATGGGGTGGGATCTGATGGACCATGGGACCATTAGTGTCCACAGTAACACCCTTGTATAATATCTTGGCAAGGAGACAAAATAATGGAGGCAGCCTTAGATCCTAAGCATTGAAAAACTGGCCTGGCAAGTGGCATCTGATAGGAAGGGAGCTGCTAATCCTAACTTCTTAGAGTTAAATAACCTGTTTTCTGGTAATCTTACAATTTGAATGGCTGTATCTAAATGACCTCTTATGAACTCCAGGACTTCTACCATGGAAAATGGAGATTTGTCCTGGTTCACTGTAATTTCCAGGTTGCAGCAAAGCTGAAGAAAGTAGTTTCTGGCTCGGACTAGCAGAGGCCTGGTAGGTAGCAGTTAGCCAGTCAACTAATTATGGAAACACCCAGAACCTTTGCTGCTAGAGATGAGCAGCAACCACTACCATGCATTTTGGTGAACACCTGGGAGGCTGTGGTAAGACTAAAGGGTAGGGATATGAACTGAAAATGACTGGCTCCTAGATGGAAGCAAAGGAACCTCTTGGGCTGTCTGCCCATTTTGATGAGGT
Organism: Protopterus annectens; assembly: GCF_019279795.1. Lineage (NCBI taxonomy): Eukaryota > Metazoa > Chordata > Ceratodontiformes > Protopteridae > Protopterus > Protopterus annectens. The sequence continues at coordinate 188,825,234 of NC_056745.1, read as the reverse complement.
ACTAATCATGAAGGTCTATCAAACACAACCAGTTGTCTTTTCTTATTAAAGGGAGGATAGACTGTACTGTGACCATCTGGAACTCTGTGCATTTGACAAGCTAATTCAAGTGACTTTGGTCCAAAAATAGAAGTTATGTTCTTACCATAACGTTCCATGTTAGTTGTCTTCTTCTCGCCTTCTTCTTGCTGGATGGGTTCGAGCCGACCTCGGCTCCGACTACTCTAAAAGCTCGAGAGTTGGTTCCACCGGCTCGAGGCTCCCCTTATATCCCACAATGCTAGGCGAGAGTTACCTCAGATCTCGTTTGTAAGCTAACCCCAGCTTATAATAGAAACAGCATATAACAGAAAAACTAAAACAGAGTCCACCTCTGACAACAGGAGAAGAAGGGTGACCTACATCCTGATTCAGGAATATGCAAACAGCATATGCCTAAGTAAAGAGGTGGTAGAAAGAGAGGTCACAATCACAACTCCTCTAGGTCTGTCCAGGCCAGGGGAAGGAGGGACTTAAAGAAGAAGGCGAGAGAGAAGACAACTAACATGGAACGTTATGGTAAGAACATAACTTCTATATGTTAAGTTGTCTATCTCTTCATCTTGCTGGATGGGACCGTCCCTAGCACCTTGTCCCGGTGGCCTAACGGAACAGACTCCTGAGAACAGTGGAACCAAAGTTAGCTCTATGCCTAGAAGCTAAATCCAACTTATAATGAGAAATGAAAGTGTGAGGAGTAGCCCAAGTAGCCAGCTGCACAAATGGTGTCAATAGGCAGTCTGTCTTGGAAGGCTAAAGAAGTAGCCAAAGCCCTGGTGGAATGGGCCTTAGGTTTATTAGGCAGCTTTTGGTGTCTAATTTCATACACAAGGGAAATCAAAGATGTAAGCCATCTGGATAATGATACTTTTGAAACTGAAAGTCCCTTTCTGCCTTCCGCATAGGAGACAAACAGTTGGTCAGATTTTCTGAATTGTTTTGTTCTATCTAAATAGTACCTCAATTGACGATGAACATCCAGGCAGTGTAATTTTTGTTCAGATCTATTGGAATATTCTGGAAAAAAGACAGGGAGGTCAATGCTTTGATTTAGATTTGAAGTCGAGACTACCTTAGGCAAAAAGGACGGGTTAGATTAAGTGGATACCCTGTCCTTATGAAATAATAGATAAGGAGGTCGACAGCTGAGTGCTTGAAGTTCTGAAACTCTTCTAGCTGAAGTAATAGCTACCAGAAAGAGAGTCTTCCATGATAGCAATTTTAAGGAACAGGAGACTGCAGGTTCGAAAGGTGGAAGAATCAAAGAAGCCAGAACTAAGTTTAGGTCCCAAGGAGAAGGAGGATTTCTTATAGGAGGTCTGAGAAGAAAAACTCCTTTCAAAAATGCTTTACAAAGCTTGTGGGACATTAGGGCAGATTCAGAAATACCCACATGAAAGTTAGAAATAGCTGCCAATTGAACTTTAAGAGTAGAGGGAGATGAACCTGCATGGAAGAGTTCAGCTAGAAAATCAAGGACTATTTGGATGGAAGCAGTGAAAGGATCTATGTCCCTTCCTTGAGCCCAATAAGTGAAGCGTTTCCACTTACTGAAATAAATCTTCCGAGTGGAAGATTTATGGGAAGCTATCAAAATATCTCGAACAGAGTGAGATAATTGAGGAAGCCTGGCTAAGGTTGGAACTGGAGGAACCAAGCAGTGAGGTTCAAAGAGGGGAGGGAGCGATGTACCTGACCCGACTGATGGATCAAAAGATCTGGAACTAGGTCCAGATGCCACCAATAGGAATTGATGTAGAAAGGGGAACCACACCTGTCGAGGCCAGTAAGGAGCAATGAGGATCAATGAGGCCTTCTGAGCGATAGCTTTCTGTATCACTTGAGAGATTAGTGGGAAGGAGGAAATGCATAAAGAAGTCCCTGGGCCAAACTTGGACTAGAGCGTCTCTGCTGGGTTGGCCTGGTAAAGGGAATAGAGTGAAAAATCTCTGCACTTGCTGTTTTGGGGAGTAGCAAAAGATCGCAGCAAGGCTGACCCCACTTGAGGAAAATTTCTCTCACTACAGAGTCTTTCAGAGACCACTCGTGAGGCATGAGGATAGCTCTGCTCAACTTGTCCATTTGATTGGACTTCCGGGATGTCGTTGCTATCATCAGAAAACGCTGAGAAGAAATCGCCCATTGCCACAATCTGAGTGCTTCTTGACACAGGGGTAGGACCTGGTTCCGCTTGTTTGTTGATGTACCACACTACAGACATATTGTCTGTCTGGATTAATCGTTCCCAAGGGGAGAGAGTCTTGAAGGGCGCTAAAAGCACTGCTCTCATCTCCAGAACATTTATGTGCAAGTGGCATTCGTCTGGTTGCCATGTGCCCTGGACCGTCCTGCCCTGACAATGCCCCCACCCGACCAGGAGGCCCATTGTCAGAGTAGCAACCGGAGGGAGGAACAAAGGGTCTTCCCAAGCAGAGCTGAGGGAAGACATCCACCACATGAGATGATTTCTGCACGCCCGCGTGATCATAATGGTGTGGGACATTGGAAGTTGCTGGTATGACCATTGTGTAAAGAGCATCCATTGAAGGATTATGTGGAATCTGGCTAATGGAAGCAGAGGTATGGCAGCCGCCATAATTCCCAACACTTTCAGAACTAACCTGGCTTTGATTCTGTTGTTGTTGAAAAGGAGTGGGACCAGTCTGTGTATGTCTGTTATTCTCTGATCTGTTAGCCTACATGTCTACTGTGTCTAGATTTGCGCCTATGAAGGTAATAGACAAAACAGACTTTTCGCAATTTATTGAAATGCCTAACTTTTGACAAATGCGAAAGTGTAATCCCTGGCCATCAGAAGGAGATGCTTGGTGGGAGCTGTGAGGAGCCAGTCGTCCAAATATGGAAACACCTGGAATCCTTGTCGCCTCAGGTGAGAAGCTACCACTGCCATGCATTTGGTAAACACCGGGGCAGTGGTGAGACCAAAGGGCAGGGCCCTGAATTGAAAATGACTGGTTCCCAGCCTGAAGCGGAGGAATCTTCTGGAGCGTCTGTTCATTTTATGTGATAGTACGCATCCTGAAGGTCTATAGAGCACATCCAGTTCCAGTTCTTTTCCCAATAGGAAGGATGGACTGCAGCGTGACCATCCGAAATCTTGTTTTCTTGACTGATCTGTTCAAGATACTGAGATCCAAAATTGGTCTCCAGTCCCGTTTCTTTGGAACTAAAAAGAACCTTGAGTAGATTCTGGATCCTTGCTGGTCTGCTGGAACTGGCTGAATTGCTCTTTTGCAAGCAGTTTTGAAATTTCCAAACCCGCTAGATCCCTTTGAGGTGGAACATCATCTGGGGATTCCAAACCGCGAGATCCCTTTGAGGTGTGAACATCTGAAGTTTTTGATTGTTGCAGAATAAGAAAGGGAATAGAATAGCCTTCGAATGACGGACTGTACCCATTTGTCTTGAGTCAGGGATAGACAGGCTTTTGGGTACAGTGACACCTTCCCCGACTGCCTCCGAAGATGGGCAGCGGGCAACACCTCAGGGATGCTGAAAGGGCTTATCAGAGAAGGCTTCGATTGCCCTGGTTCTCCCTGCCTCGAACCATTGTTATTTCTGCCTCTGAAGTCCCTTGATTTTGTTTACGGAACCACATTTTCCCACTTTTCTGGCCTTTGGGGTAAGGCCTAGAAGGAGGACTCCGGGCAGAAAGAGTCTTGCCATCAGTCTCACCTACCTAGTCAGGTTTTTTTCACTTGAGGACCAAAGAGAGATGATCCATCAAACGGGAGTTAGTGAAAGACGCCTTGAAGGGGTCCGCAAAATTGCATAGCCGCATCCAGGCATGCCACACCTGTCCCTGCGGAGGAGTTGGCTATGGATGGCCAGCTGCGTGTTCATCTTATCTTGAAAACCCGCAGCTGTGGATCTTTAATCAAGTCCCTTTGAAGACGCAGTGAAATGGCACAGTAAATCAGCGAAACGCATAGTAAGTCGCTGAGGAGAGAACAACATCCGCCTCTGTCCATGTCCATGGACCTAGATTCCTTGTGGATGTGGAGGGACAGTACTGAGAAGTCAGCTAGTTCCTTCTTAGTGGCAGCACCATAGCATCCAGCAGAAACCTTTAAACTCCTTTTTGTCTGAACTGTTTGTGCCGAATATAAATGGTCTCCTGGGGAGGGGGTGGGGTGGGGGTCCATTGAAGGAGCCGCCCATGCCAGCTACCACCTGCATGGGGTCAAGGGGGAGACACCCAGGAGGTGGAAGGACAAGAGCCGACGCCCCAGTACACACATCATCCTCCCCCTCGGCTGGAGGCTGGGGCCAATTTCTGTTTGAGGATTTGAGGATTGTCTGCAAAGAGACATCTTCAGAAGGGGAACGGGGAACCCCGAATCATCTAAATCTGTGTCAGATGTTGTGGACTCAGGTGGAGTCAATGTGTTTCCGGGCTCTTCTGCCAAATCAGGAGGCCCCTGAAAGAGGAGAAATCCCCCAGGGGGTCCTGAGAGGGAGTTCTCTCTGGGCGGTCGGGATGAGGGAGTGAGAGGACTTGAGAGGAGGCACAGGAGGTGAGGGGAGGAGCGAGTGAGAGTAGCTGTGGAGTAGCTCACCACACACTTGTCAGGACCTCGAGCCTGTCCCTGTCAGGCAAAGGAGTCCCGCTCGAGAAGCTGAAAACCTCGACAGTGATGGCTCGAGGATCCTCAAAAGAAGGACAGGCATGCTCTGAAGCATTTGGGCCAGTGCCTCGGGCTGAAGCATTTGGGCCAGTGCTCGACTCCAGCCGGAGCCGAGGCTCCAGCCGGAGCGCCGCACATAGGCTTTTGTAGCTTTAGGTCCCTAGAGACCTTAGAGGGCTTCCCAGACAGAAAGATCCTCAGGCTTAAGATCAACTTATTTTTTCTTTCTTGCAGGACCCGAGACATTTTCTGTGTGTCTTTAGACATCTTATACAAAAAAAGTAATCACACACACACACAGACACACTGATGATGCACTTTTTTTTTTAAAACTCAGAAATAAAAAATTTAAAAAAGTTTAGTTAAGGTAAACACACACACACACCACACTAGGGGATGGGGAAAGGCCAGAAGGAGAACTTTAGAGACAAAAGTTCTTGTGGGAAAAAATATAACAGGGGTAAATCCACTACACTAAGGAAATATATAGGATTTTAAGTCTGTATTTTGACAAAAAATACACTTACCAACAAGCCGGTAGAAAAAACCAACACCTCGATGCTGTAGCGGCAAACGAGATCTGGGGTAACTAGCATTGTGGGATATAGGTGGAACCAACTCTCGAAGCTTTTAGAGTCTCGAACCATCCAGCAAGATGAAGGCGAGATAGACAACTTAACATTTAGCCTTAGATCCCTGTTCTTTTTTGGCATTAAAATAAGCTGGAGTAAGTTCCAAACCCTTGGTAGTATGGAAGGATTTTTGGATGGCCTGTTTGTCTTGCAGCTATTTTTTTTTTTTTTTTTTTTTTTTTATTTCCAATGCTGCTGTTTTTCTCTGAGCGGGTACTATGCTGGGAAGTTTCTTTTATAGTGGGGATGGATATAGAAAGGGAATTAAACAGCCTCTGGCAATTATTGTTCATACCCAGTCATCTTTGGTTATGGACATCAAGGTTTCTGGGTGCAGAGGTAAATGTTCAACTGTCTCCAGAGTGCAGCTGCTAGGCAACCACTCAGGAGTACTGAAAAGGCCTCTCAGAAAAGGGACTTCTGAATTCTTGAGTATACAAGCTTTCTCTGCCATGAGGATAATGTCTACTGTTACAATACCCCCCTCTGGCTTGGGGGGATCTCTGCAGATGAAAAAACAGGGTGTCCTGTACAGACTGTAAATGTGGAGCTATTTGAAAAAGCACTGGTTTTAGAATACAATGGGAGTGCTAGTATGATCAGGAAAGTTATTGAACAAGAATGGGATAGATTTATTGGATTCAGAGACCTCGACAAAATTCCTAAGAATAAGTTAAAGATTGTTTACAAAAATTCATACAACTTAAAGAATTTACTGGAAAAATAATGTGAGCCAGAACAATTAAACTGAAAGAAGACAGGTACAAATAGATGTGGGCATTGCACACAGTGCAGTTATAAAGTAAACCAAGAAAAAGTGTTTCTAGAGAATAGGAATGTTTGGTTATATGGAAAAGAAGACCACAATTGTGACACTAGTGTACCAATACTGAGCAAGGCTGGCTATCAGGAACAATTTTATTCAACTCAAAAGGCCCTTTGAGTGCACCAATCACAGTATGCCCTTCGCCAAACTAAAGAGGTATCAATTTTCCCTTGAAGTTTGTGAATGCTTCAAAAATTCTCTCACTAACAAAAGATTCACAATTAAATGCTTGCAAATCACCACCCTAACCCCAATCCAAGAATGCATAATACAGGAATCTCTATTAAGCCCACTCCTGTCTTCTTTGCAGATCAATGACTTCCTCAGGACAATCCTAGTTTGAACTACATAATTTATACTTACGACAGAAGTGCATCCTCTTCCCAAAAAGACATTAACAAATACCTATAAAATGGCTTCAAACTTCTTTGAAATTGGCTCCTTGACAAAAAGCATAAACACCCAAAAATCCACTCTGATGTTGTATGGAACCTACAATTATCTGGCAAAAGTTCAACTACCATTCATCTAAAACCAAGAAAACAAGATTTTCTCTGTACAGTCATACAGCAAAAATATATTTGTCTAACTCATTCCTTCCTTCCACACTCCAAATTACAAAACCAGAAATTCCTTCCCCAACTTAAGGTTACCTACTAAACATTCCACCTCTTTACAAATGAGGCCAAAAAGTAATTGTTATGGGGATGCTTTTACCTACTCTTGAATACTCATTCTTTCTCAATGCCCTCAATTCAAAAAACCTAGGCAAACTCCAAAAAGACTAAAAATAAAATACCCAGGTTTGTACATCTCAGCTCTCACTGTGAACATCACCATCTCACTATCAATACATTTAAACGGATTCTTATACAAAGCAGAGCCACTTTCCTGCTGAACACTCTACCTCTGAGCAAATTCTTTCACTTTAAACATTTGTATTATTCTCTAAGAATTGCTGTATATAATCTATGTTATTCAACCATATACCCTGGCTACTGATGAAAAAACATTTTCACAATTAGGCCAAGATACTGGAATAAAATCCCCCAAACACCAAAAACTGGTCAACACTGGACATTTTTTTTGCAAAAACCTAAAGAAAACACATCAGAGAAAGAGCACAATGCCATTGCTTTGCCATTGCTTTGACAATAATGGATGACATTTCAACTCTGATGCCATTTTTTTCCAAACAGTGACTTGCTAGCCAGTTTACTGTACATTTCTTAATGTCCATCATTGAAAATAATGTTTACTTAGCCTCTAATAGCCTATTTAACCTTCATTCTGCATCTCCCTCCTCTTCTATCCCCACATACGCTCTTTCTCAGGCAAATTACTTTGCATCGAGAGAAACATACCTCTATAAGGTAACACTGTTCAGATATATTTACACTGTACTACTTATTTTGCTTCCTTTTTTGAGATTAAAGAACTATATGCCTGATGGGGCAAAGCCGCCGTGTTCACTTTGGTCTCCTTTCATGCTTGCATTCTACGAGACACAGAACTCACTGATATTTACAATCACAAGAAAATATATTCCCATCATATTTTGTCAATTTGAAGGACAGACTACTTTACATGCATAATTTACCCACCATCTCTATATAGTTTGATTGCATACACAAGTCTACCTTTGTTACTATGCACTATTCAAATACTGTATCTGTTGTTTGTTGCCATTAAGGCCCAGGTTGTAAATGAAAAGGATCTATGCACCACCAAGCCTATGCAGTTACCAAATGTGAAAAAAATACATAAATGTACATTAACTTTGAGAATGTTTAAGTAATAAGGTGCATTAAGGTGCAAAGGGGCAAAGAAAAAACACAAAGTATACAGGCAAGTTTTGGAGCCCACTATTTTAGTTGAACTGCACATTACTTTTGAAATGTTGCGATGATAGTTCTCAGCTGTCCTGATTTTTGCCTCATATTATTTTAGTCTGCTCTTTATAAAATGTGTGGTTTTCTAGCAAATCAATGTGGACTGAAGTCAATAATGGCATACATTTGAATTTCAGACTTCATATCCTTCAGAAAATGCATTAACACACAACCTATTATTCTAGCAACTTTCTAAACTTGTAAGAGCAACATTTAAAATTGGTCCCTATTTTTGGGCCTTTGCCCCCAATTACTCTAGGCTTTAAGAGGTTGAGAGGTATGGTTGGGACTCACATTATTGGATGCTGCATTTCTGACATGAAGTCATTTAAAACTACTTGTACTTCAAAGGGCTAAAATATGACAATTCTATTCTAAAACAGAAGCCAATTATTTTGAGGCTTAGCAGACTCTCCTTTTGATAAAATACTTTAAACATATGCAGTTGTCAGTGCAAAGCCAATGCATCAGGCTGAATGTTTAAAATATGTCAGTATATCAGAGGCAAATGGATGCATTCCTGTACCTGTTTATCCAGCTTCTGCTGTCGAAGGGTAGCATTTTCATCATCATTAGCACTGAAAAAAGGAAATATATAATGAAAAGAAGCAGTTCATTTATTTACATATGGATTGAGATACCAAGCTCTGAAATCACAAAACAGGATAACACAAAAAGTTGCAAGATTATGTACCAATTTAAAATATTACAAGATATTCAGTAATGGAGGAGTTGAACTATAGTGTAAAGGGCCTTTAAGTACAGCTGTGGGAGTTATTCGGTTAGTACAACACAGGGATGCTTACAGCAATACAAAAAAAAAGTTCATACTCGTATACAACAGTCTTTCATCAGACTTGCTCTCAAGAATTTGATATCCCCAGTGAATAATACCCGTTTTGCTTGATGCTTTTCCAGACTCAATGGGCACATGCCCATATAACTAGTCTTCCATTCTATTTTCATTTCTTCTAGTGAGAAACTTACAATTCAATTTAATACAAAGTATTGTTGCATACAACACTTGTCATAACCGCAGATGCTTTGGCATCTTCACTGTGAGGAACTACCTTTGAGTTTTCTAATGGCTAGGAACAGTTATAGACAGTCATGATGCTCTCCTTTACACCCAACCACCTGCTCACATTCTTTTCCATTTTTCAAGTCAATATTTCCCAAATAAATCCATGGTTGTAGTAGGCAAACGGGCATGTTCAGGTAAGGCTACCTAAGATGTGTATAATCGTATCTAGAACTATTAAAATAAAGTGTATACATAAACCTTGCCTCAAAAAAAAAAAAAAAAATAGTCAGGAAGCAATAAACCAGAAAGATTTTTTTTAAATGTGCTGAGCTGTTAAGCTTTTGACTAATTTTACCAGATTTGACCAAAAACAAAACCCTGCAAGTAATAGAAAAAGTGTATTTTTTTTTAAACAGAGTTTACTGCGGCTGTATACATTTTCTGCATTTTAGTAATCTAGCTAAGAACTGCTTCTGCTTTAGTGGGAAAAGAGCCAAGCAATTTCTAGGTTTCGGATTGCTGTAGAATCTTGTAAAATGCAGTCATTTTTTAATGGCCAGTGTGCCCATTTGAGATTTTTTCAGCTTTTGTCATTGTTGCCATAAATTCCCCATATTGGCATGGCTTGGAACAAATGTGCTGTGAGCTGATGCACGCTTACCTGATACTCTTCTGATTGTGACCAATTCTACCGAATATGGCCAAACAACAAGCCCTATAAGAGAGGGAATAAGTCTCTTCTGATCTTCCTACAATGTTTAATGTGACAGCAGTACATTTTCTGTGCTTTTTCTCGTAATCTAGGTAAGAATTGCTTCTGGTTTACTTAGACTAGAGACAGAAGCAAGCTATTTATAGGCCTCTGATTGCTGTAGAACTCTGAAGAATATTTGCTATTGGCCAGTGTGCCCATTTGAGTTTTCAGTTTGTCAGTGATGCTTATAAATTCCCCACACAGCATTAAGCACAGGAGAGTTGCAAAATACACTATAAAGACACAGGCACCTCTATCCATATGTTTTTAATATCGCCTACCTCTCCCTATTCCAGTGATGGCAAACCTATGACATGCATGTCAAAGGTGACACATGCCACAACATTTTGGGTGACACGTCAGTGATCACCAGCACCAGAGTTACCAAAGATGCTGCTTTTGCCTTCATTGCTCATGTGAAGTCCACTGAATTATTTTGTGCCAGGAGCATTTGACACACCAAACCCAAAAGGTTTGCCATTACTGCCCTATTCCTATTAGTAAATTTGACTAGCAAAATGCAGAAGTGCAGCAAGCTGCCCACAGCTGAGCAACAAGCTGCACTGTTCACCATGTCCTCCAGATAGCCTCTAGCAGCCCATAGCTGCTTTACAGTACTGTAAGTAGCTCACAGGTGCAGGATCCTCTACATTGCTATCTTTCCCAAAGCAATCCACAGCTGATCTACATAGCTTATACTTTACAGCTGCTTAATGAGTCTGTGCTGCCCGTTGTTATAGTAGCAACATAACCTAAATCACTTCCTTTAATGATTTTGTCATCAGTGTACCCCTATCAACTAAACTTTATTTATCCTGTTCAATTCATGCAGTAACTTTGTGTAAACATTCCAAACAAAATCCGCATAACTTCATTACTCCATATTACAGTCTGATAACTACCTCATTAAACTACATACAGTGCTCTGTGTAAACTCTCATTTCTCAAATCCCTGGACTAAAAATAAAGGAAAATTTGACTGCTTTCATTCTGCTGCTAGCCTCACAGCACTCTATCCTTAGGCATGGCAGTAACAGCCTTATATTCACAGTTGATGAACTCTTATGCGACACAAGAAACTCTATTTGTGAGAGTTGCAAATATTTAACAGATACAAAGGGCTCACTCTCATGAAAATAACATGGACTGTAAATACCACATACTACACAAATCTACACTGAAATGTCTTACACTGAAGCTACAAAAAAAATTCTTCCCATAGTAACGTAAATGCATGACTATGTATCCGTGAAAGAGAACACCGTGCCATCTTTAAGAACGCTTTCAGAGTCACCAAGAATTAAACCATCTCAAATCCAGTATAGCTAACAAATCTGCAAATAAAAAATGTTTTGTGATTGGCAATTTTGTGGTATGGAAAGTAGAGTTGTATAAGAATTTACCCCAAGAGTAGATGTACAAGCAGATCACTATTGCATTAACACTTACATACAGAAAGTATACAGCTACTGATATCATACATCTGACTGGTATACCAAACCTTGGGCACCTTCCCATTGCTCCATATGACTAACCTGTAACCCAAGCATGAAAAGACATCTCTCTAGATATGGGATGTACAGGCATGAAAATTCCCAGGACTTTCTTTTCCCAGATCAAGAAAAAAAAAGGAAGAGGAAAACATGACAATAAGAATAGGGGTAAATGTGTAACAAGTCCACCTTGGCAAGAAAGAGGAAAGGATAAAAGAAAAAAGGAAGAAGGAGACTGAGTAAGTGCCAGTACTGCAACAGTGATCTACTCAGACATCTACTGTTATGGCAAGTTTTTATACAACTGTAATATGCCCTTCAGTGATCACTGCTGCAGTAGTGCTTACATATAGGAAGATTCCCAAAGCTTTCTGGAAAATTTTGGATGAGGATTAAGGAAAAGAATGTACAGTTGTCCAAATAAACTTACCACAATAGCAGAACTTCTAATAGATCATTGCTGCAAGAGTCTAGGCTATTTGGATTACAGCCTGTCCAGGACATGACCACTGGGCAGCTTTCAAAGCTGTAAAATGAGAAGTTATGTACCTACCATAACGTTCCATGTTAGTTGTCTTCTCTCGCCTTCTTTCTTGCTTGATGGGTTGAGTCACTTTTACCAGCTCGAGGCAGCCCCATATCCCATGATGCAAGGCCAGATCTCGTTTGTTGTCTATAGGCAATAACACCTAACATAAAAACTTTCCAAAAGGAAGAAAGAAGGCAAAGAAAAGCCTGAAGGATGGGTTGGGAAGACCAGAACTGTATGGTCTTAAGAAGCATTTTTCCATGTAGGGAGAAAAAGGTCTGTCCAGGCCAGAGAAGACAACTAACATGGCGTTATGGTAGGTACATAACTTCTCAATGTTAAGTTGTCAATCTGGACCGTGTCCCTAGCACCTCTATCCTGGGTGGCTCAATGGAACAGACTCTTGAGAACTGTAGAGCCAAAACTGGCTCTGTCCTGGAGGCCAAATCCAATTTGTAATGAGAAACAAAGGTATGAGGAGGGCCCAAGTGGCTGCTGCACAAATAGTGTCTAATGGATGTCTAGCCTGAAAGGCTGTGGAAGTGGCTAAGCTTCTGGTTGAATGCGAGCACAGCTGTTTTCCCTGAGCTGATAGATTTCAGAGATTACAGAAGAAAGCCATCTAGATAAGGTCACTTTTGAGGGAAGGCCTTTTTGTTATCAGCATAAGAAATAAAGAGCTGATCGGATTTCCTGAATTGTTTTGTTCTGTCCAAATAATATCTGAGTTGGCGGTGAACATCAAGATAATGTAATTTTGTTCCGATCTGTTTGAGTAATTTGGGAAAAATACAGGAAGGTCAATAGACTGATTCAAATTACTCTTTTTAGGCGATTAGTTCTCAAGGATACTCTGTCTTTGTGGAAGACCAAATAAACAGAGAGCATGAAGTTCAGACACTCTCAATAGCAACCAGGAAGAGAGTTTTCCATGAAAGAAATTTCAGGGAACATGAAACAGCTGGCTCGAAGGAGGAAGAATCAAGGATGTCAGCACTAAATTTAGGTCCCATTGAGGAGGAGGACTCCTGACTGGAGGTTTCAGGAGAAAATTCCTTTTAAGAAGGCTCTACAAAGCCTGTGGGACATAATGTTGTGATCTCTGCGAACATGACATGAAAGTTCGAGATAGCAGCCAACTGAACTTTGACCATGGAAGAAGAAGAGAAAGATTTCTGCTAAGAAATCCAAAACTGCTTGGACTGGAGCAGTAAAGGGATCAAGATTTTTAGCTTTTGCCCAACAAGAAAACGTTTCCATTTGCTGGTATAAATCCTTCTAGTAGAGGATTTTAGGAAGCTACTATGATGTCCCTAACAGGATTAGAGATCATAGGAAGCCTGGCTAAGGAAGGAAGTGGAGCAACCATGCTGTGAGGTTGAGAGAAGGGATAGACCGGTGCAGCTGACCCTGGTGAATCAGAAGGTCTGGTACTGGGTCCAGATGCCGCTGCACCAAAAGGTGACGATGGAGGAATGGAAACCAAATTTGTCGAGGCCAATAGGGAGCAATGAGAATCATTTTGGCTCTCAAAGCGGTGGCTTTCTGGAGAACTTGTGGAATCAGTGGAAAGGAGGAAAGGCATAAAGAAGTCCCTGGGGCCAATCCTGGGTTAGGGGGATGGCCTAGAAATCTGGGCATTTGCTGTTTTGGGGAGTAGCAAAAGATCCCATAATCTCTTCCACTATAGATTGTTTGAGAGACCACTGTGAGGCATGAGAATAGCTCTGCTCAATCTGTCCGCTAGAATGTTGGTTTTTGCTACCAGAAACCGACCCATTGCCAAAGTCTGAGAGCTTCGGACTTGGTTCCGCCCTGTTTGTTGATATACCATACTACAGACATGTTGTCTGTGTGAACTGCAATTGTTCCCAAGGGAAGAAAGTCGTTGAGGGCTTGCAACGTTAAAAGCACTGCTCTCATCTCTAGGACATTTATGTGCAGGTGGTATTGAGCGGTTGCCACATCCCATGAACCATCCTGCCCTGATAATGACCCCCACCCGATCACGTAGTGACAGTGGCTACCGGGCCGGGATACAAAGGTCTTCCTCCTTGGTGAATTTGGAGAAGTAATCCACCATGAAAGATGATTCCTGCAAATTTGTGTCACCAGGATTTGGTGACACATTGTTGGTAAGACCACTGAGTGAACAACATCCACTGAAGCAAAGAAGGGTCCTTCAGAACCATTCTGGCTTGTACCTAGGATGATCCTCACGTGACTTTGTATATCTGAGATTCTTTGGTCTGTGAGGGTTGCTGACATCCGAACAGTGTTTAAGTAATAGACTGGCAGGGCAATAAGGAGGATTTTTAGTTGATCGAAATTCCCAATTGAGTGCAGAGTGTAATCCCTGGCTTGAAGAAGTTGATGCCTGGTGGTGGCTGAAAGGAGCCAGTCTGGAATCCTCAGGTGAGTGACCACTGCCATACATTTGGTGAACACTCTGGGGCTGTAGTGAGACCAAGGGCAGGGCTCTGAATTGAAAATGACTGGACCCCAGCGGCGCGGAGAAATCTTCTGGTTTATGTGACGTCCTGAAGATCTATTGAGCACATCCAGATGTCCTTCTCTAGGAAGGGCAAAATCTTGTCTTTCTCACAGACTTGTTGAGTCTGCTGAGATCAATATTGGTCTCCAGTCTCCCGTCTTTTGGGGACAAAAAGAATCTTGAGTAGATTCCGGCTCTGAATGGTCTGTTGTAACTGGCTGAATGGCTCTTTTTGTAGAAGTTTTAATACTTCTAACTCTGCAACTTCCCTTAGACCGGTGGTACATCTGGAAGGGAATTGTGAGAGAAGGGACTTTCCTCGAAAGGAATTTTGTAACCCTCGGATATAATCGACTGTACCCATCTGTCTTGAGTGAGGGAGCGCCAGGCTTCTGGGTACAGCGATAGTCTTCCCCGACTGCCTCCAAGGATGGACAGTCGGGCAACATCTCAGGGATGCTGAAAGGGCTTGTCAGAGAGAGGCTCTCTGCTTCCCTGGTTCTGTGGACCCCTCTGCCTCTAGAGCGGCATCTGTTATTATTACCCTCTGCCTCTAGGGGTAAACTGACCACGCATCTTTCCACCCTTCTGTCCTTTAGGGTAAGGTCTAGAAGGGTGGAAAGCAGAAAGAGTCTTGACCTGGTCAATGTATCCTTCACTTGAGGGCCAAACAAAGCTGACCCATCAAAGGGAGAGTTTGTGAAGGATGCCTTAAAGGGATCTGCAAAATTACAGAGCCGCATCCAGGATTGGCGTCTAAGAGCCACCCCTGTACCTGCGCTCTACTCAATATCAGTCGCATGGAGGAGTTAGCTATAGAATTGAGGATTCCTAGCTGAGAAGCAATTTTCTCTTCCTGCAGCTGTAGGATCCTGTACTAGTTCCTAAGGATGTCCCTTTGGAGTCTGGTGAAGTGACATAAGTAGTTCAGCAGGTCGCTGAAGAGAACATCCGCTACCATACCTATCCATGGTCCTAGAATCCTTATTAGGAGGATGGACAGGTGCGGAAGGATCTGCAAGTTCCTTCTTAGTGGCAGCCGCCACCACCATGGCATCAACAGGGACACCTTTAAGTAGAATTGCTTTTTCGAAGGCGGGCAGTAATAAATTTAGACGGCCTCCTAGGAACTGGCTCTACAGAGTCAGGAGCAGCCCAAGCCTTTTGAGCAATAACCTCCATAAGAGGGTCCAGGAGGTGGAGGGCGAGATCTCATCCTCAGAGGGATTTGTGGAGGGCCAGTTCTCTGTTTTAGGAGTTCTAGGATGTCTGAAAAGGAGACATCCTCAGAATCTTGGGGATCCCTCCGACTCATCTAAGTCGGTATCTGAAGTGATAGGGAGTCTAGGTGTTTCCTCTTACAAGTCCGAGGATCTCCTGACTGATCAGGAGAATCCTCGAAGAGGGTTATTCCCAGGAGGATCTCTGGGTCCGGAGCAAGAGATGGCAGAGATATCGACAGGCACTGTAGAGGGAGGAGCTAAGGGAATAGACTGCTGGCTGAGCCCAGTGGCCAGCACACTCTTCATCACCTCGGCCCCTCCCAGGAGGTCCGAGAGAACCCGTTCGAAGAAAAGGCTCCAGGGAAGAGTGAGACCAGGGGTCTCAGATAAGAGTAGATGCGAAGGTGCAGAAGAGGGGGTATCCCCTCAGCCATAGCAGAAACTATCCCCAAGACTCCAGCTCCAAACTCTGGGGTAGAGTCAAGGAGGAACTCAAGAGGGTGTGGACTCTGTTGAGACGGACTATGCAGCATCTGGGCCAGTGCCCGTTATTTCAATAATCTACTGACCACCCTCTCTAAATCATGGTCTGAAAGCCTGGATGACCTAGATGATCGCTCCGATGGCTCCGTTCGAGAGGAGAGGTGAGGCTGGAGCTTCCAAGGGGACCTGGACCTCTTCCTCGAAGGAACCATCGGGCCCGAGAAATCATAGATGCAGCGGAGCCGAGGACTTTTCGCTCTGAAAGAAAGTCTGATGCATCGGCTCCAGCCGACATAACAGTAACGGTGTCGGGGAGGCGCGGCGCCGAAGCATGAGCCGCCACATGGTGGTTGTGACTAACAGAACAGGATCGGCTCCAGCCGGAGCCGACTCTCGAGAAGGAGTTTGAACCGAGGCCACAGGCTTGGACACAAAAGCCTGGGCCTTGGAAGACTTTGAAGTCTTGCTCAGAGCCCTCCGGTTTAAGGAGACCCCAAATCAACTTATTTCTCCTCTCCTGCAGGACTCTCTGGCTAAAGGAATGACAAATTGCACAGGAGTCCTGCAGGTGAGAGGTAGTGTGACCGTCTGTCAGAGACATCTTCTGACAGCACGAGTCACACCTGAGACCCTCTGCTCTTTGGACATAGTGGACAAACTCAGAACCACACAGTCCCAAACAACTAAATTATAGTTGAAACAGTAAAACCTCACACACACACACACACACACACACACACACACCTGACAGGGGGATGGGAGGAAGAAGGCCTGACTAAAAAATTAAGGAGGAAGGATAATTTTAGTCAAAATAATATAAACTAAAATGTCAGATATTAAGTTTAAAAGTGAAAAGGGGCTAAAAGCAGTTTAATATAAAACACTTACCAAGAGCTGGTAAAAGGAGGACCTCATCAGCGAAGCGGCAAACGAGATCTGGGTACTTACCGCCTTGCATCATGGGATATGGGGCTGCCTCGAGCTGGTAAAAGTGACTCTCGAGCTTAGCAAAGAAGTCGTGAGCCGAGGATCGGCTCCGAACCCATCAAGCAAGAATGAAGGCGAGATCAACAACTTAACATCTATACCCTTCACATAAAAAAGCAGCCTGGGTGTCAAAAGCTTCAAATGAGTTTTGCTTCAATAGGGGAAGCTATGGTCCTGAAAGGAAAAATACTAAAAAAGGAAAAGCAATTGTAAAACATATGCACCAAGGCAATACATCAAAAACAAAACAAGGTGAATGTGTGTGTGTGTGGTGGGGGGGGGACAGTTAAAGCAGCAGTTATCTAGTAGAACATCTACAGCTATAATAAGTCAACTAACAACTGTACTATATTCAACATGAGATCACTGTTGCAGTATCCTAAGTTTTTTGGTAGACTACCACAGCTTAAGAACATATAGTGACGAAGAAAGAGGTCAAGAATTTAGGAGCCTCAAGAGAAAGGTCTGGGCAAAGCTTGTTCTTGATCTGTAAATTGAATCCAGTTGCAATGTTTTGTGAACATATATACACACACAAGTAATTTGCTGCCTCTAGAATACCTTTCCTGAAAGCCATAGAAGTGGCCAAAGCCTTGGTACAGTGGGTCCTAACCCGGTCTGAAAATGGCTTGTAAAAGCTAGAACAGCCGAAAGAAATATCATGAGACAACCATATACAAAACTGTCTGCTGACAATGGTTGTCCTTTTTTTCATACTTTCATAGAACACAAATAGGCGAAGGACTTACCTGAAGGATTTAGAGCTGCCCAAGTAGCATCTGTGCTGCCTGTGGACATCCAGAGAAAGTACAGTTGTGTACCTACCATAAATGTAGATGTTAGAGTGTATTCACTGTTGCAGTCATTACACTTGGGTTATCCTGCTGACAGGCTACCCGCAGTCGGCCTGAATTCCAAAGTCCTGGTCCGGCGTCGGTTGCTGTCGCCTTTTCCCTGACGTCAGTGCGCCAGGGGTATAAAAGATGCAGCAGACGCCATTTTCTTCAGTTTTTCTTGCCCCAGATGTCAGCTGCCCCCAAAAGGGTAGGCTAAAAAACATTGCTTATAAAAGCATGCACTAAAATAAACAATACCTTCATCTACAAGCAAATACACCACATAGGTTGTATAGGATAGAGAAGTACAGATAACTCCCAGCAAAGAAAGGGGGATGGTGGGTGGGTAACCTGGACTGCAACAGTAAATACACTCCATCTACATTTATGGTAGGTACACAACTGTACTATGTTCATCGTGTTTCACTGTTGCAGTCATTACACTTGGGTTGAATCCCAAAGCTGAGGTTGGGCGGCTGGGTCTAAATAGAATTAGGAGTGGCTATAAGGCCCTGCAGAACTGCAGTGGCAAAGCCTGCTCTCTGGATTTAGAGTAAAGAGGTAAGTGGTAGTGCTTAGTAAAAGTGTGCACTAAAGTCCAAGTTGCAGCCTCCAAAATATCCTTGGTTGGTACTCCTCTAAGGAAGGCTGCTGAGGTGGCTGCTGCCCTTGTAGAATGTGGTCTAATGCCCTTAGGCACTGATTTGCCATGTTGTGAATAGCAGAAACGAATGCAGTGTCCTATCCATTTTGAAATATTCTGCTTTGAGATGGCCTTTCCTTGTGATCCTGCAGCATATGCCACTAAAAGTTGCTCAGTCTTTCTGAAAGGTTTGGTTTTGTCCAAGTAGAAGTGTAGCTGTCTGTGTATGTCCAAAGAATGCAGAAGTCTCTTCCCTTTATTCTGTGGGTTTGGGTAAAAAGTAGGCAAATGAATGGTTTGGTTAAGAGCCACACTGGACACTACCTTGGGTATAAATGTTGGGTTTGTCCTTAGAGAAACCCTGTCCGGATGGAAGACAATAAAAGATTCCACAGCCATTAATGCCTGCAACTCTGAGACTCTTCTTGCTGAAGTTATTGCTAGCAGCAGAGCTGTTTTCCATAAGAATTTTATCTCAGCTGTATTGGCTGGCTCGAAAGGAGGCAGTGTGAGTTTTTCCAAGACAAAATTGAGGTCCCATGCAGGTACTGGTGCTCTCCTTGGAGGTCTTATGTTTTTGGCCCCCCTGAGGAACTGCCTAAGCAATGCATGTGAAAAAATAGGTGGGTCTGTATTGTAATGAGCTGAAATGGCAGAGGCATGGATCTTGATAGATGAGAAGGATAGGCCTTTGTCCAGCATCTCAGTTAGAGATTGTAAAATCTGAGGAATATTTGGAACAAGCGTGTCAATTCCTTGTGCCTGGTTCCAAGCACAGAATCTCTTACATTTTTCTGCATAAGATTTTCTGGTGCTGGGCCTCCTGGCCTCCAAAATAACATCCATAACTGCTTTAGAGAGAGGTGTATTCTGAACGGTTACACTATCTGCCATGCAGCTAGATTTAGGGTTCTGAGCCGGCTGTGCAGGATCTGATTGTTTTGTTGGGTCAGTAAATGAGGAATTTGAGGCAATGTCCAGGCTGGGCCTTGGGACAAGCTCCTTAGGATTGGGTACCAGTGTTGGCGTGACCAATCCGGAGCAATCAGTATCATTTGTGGCTTCTCTTGTCTGTCCTTTAGTAGTACCTTGGGGAGGAAAGGAATATACTGTAAGGTTGTTCCAGCTGAATGACAAGGCATCCACTTTCTATGCTTGTTTGCGATAAGTCCTTGTGCAGAATCTCTGTAGTTGGCAGTTGTGATGGGAGGCAAAAAGATCTATGTCCGGGCATCCCCATTTCTTTGTTATCATGCTGAAGATTTGTAGATCTAGTTTCCACTCGTGAGGATCCATGAGGTTTCTGCTTAGTTAGTCTGCCAGAGCATTTGTTTTTCCTGGCAGGAATTGTGCTTGCAGGTGTACTTGGTAGGTCAATGTTGTGTTCCACAAAATCATGGCTTGCCTGCAGAGGGGGTAGGAATGTGTGCCCCCCTGCTTGTTTATGTACCACATGACTGTGGTGTTGTCCGTCTTTATCAGCAGCTGTCCTGGATGAAGTAGGTCCTTGAAGGCTGTCAGGGCATTTTGTACAGCTAGCATCTCTTTTTGATTGATGTGAAGATGCCTTTGGCTTGGGGCCAGGTAGGCTGTATGGACTGCCTTCCTCATCAATGGCCTTGGTGACTGTTTCAAGAAGGACCAAGTTCACAAAGGCAATGATCTTTCCCTTGACAAAGCCAAACTGGGTTCTGCAAGTAAGTGCCCTGAATACATTTTCCTGCCATGTGGGCCCCTCATCCATAATCTGATGCATCTGTTGTTAGTGTTTGCCTGGCTGTGGGTAAAGTGAATGGCTGTCCCTTGTTGTGGTAACAGGCCTGTGCCCACCATCGAAACTCCTGTTGCAGGCAGGGAATGAGTGAAATTAATGATTCCAGGCTGTGGCAATGTTGAGTCCAAACACTTTTTAGATACCATTGTAGTTTCCTCATATGCAGTCTTGCATATGGAATTAGTAGAATGCAGGAGACCATGTAGCCCAGAGCCTGCAGAATTTTTCTTGCAGATAACTGGGTCTTTGTTGCCATGCTTTCGAAGTAAGAAGTCAATTGCCTTTGTTTGTCTGGCGTGAGATAAGCCATCTGGGCAGTTGTATTTAAGCTTGCACCCAGGAATATTATCTCTTGAGAGGGTACTAGTTTTGATTTCTTTTCGTTTACTGTGTACCCTAGGCAAATTAGTAATCTTTTTACTAATGCCAGATGCGTTAATAGAATGTCTTTGGTCTCTGCTTGAAAAAGGCAGTCGTCCAAGTAGGGATATATTTGAATACCTCTTTGTCTACAAAATGCAATTACTGGTGCCAGGCATTTTGTGAAGACCCTGGGCGCAGTAGATAAGCCAAAGGGCAGTGCAGAGAATTGGTAGTGCATTGAGCCAGCTATGAATCTGAGGCATCTTCTGCAAGATTGTCTGATTGGGACATGCAGGTATGGAGCGGCCTTAGATCAACTAGTGCCCTAGGCAAAAGGTTTACACGGTGCCCCCCACCACACCACCCAGTGCCCCCATCCTGGTCTACCTACACCAAAAAAATAGTGGAAAAGCGCCCCTGCTATACTGGCGCCCTAGGCGGCCGCCTAGTTGGCCTATGCCTAAGGCCGGCTAGGTCCAAAGTTACAAGCCAAGCTTTCTTGCCCAGCATGGGCAGAAGCTGCTGCAGAGTCAACATTTTGAATTTCGGAACGTCCAGAAAAGTATTTAGAACAGGCAGGTCCAGAATTGGTCTCCATGCTTTGTCCTTCCTTGGTACTAAGAAAAGTCTTGAGTAAAATCCTTGTCCCTGGTCTTGTTGTGGCACTGGCTGAATAGCCCTCATGTCCATGAGAGATTAAACTTGTCTTTATGTCTCTGCCCATTGATTGTGTGGCAGGTTTGGCATACCTTTTGCCTTTGGAAGGGTGTGAAAGTGGAACCTGTAGCCCTGAGAGACTATATTTAAGACCCATTTGTCCTGGCTGATCATGTGCCAATTTTGTGAAAAAAGAGCTAGCTTTCCCCCCAAGGGTGCTGCTAAAAGATAAATACTTGGCACTGGCAGAAGGAAGTCATTGGGACTGTTTCCTATATGGCTGTGATTTGTCTTCTCTGCTTTTGGAGGTAGAAGCACCCCACTGTTTGGGCCTGTATGAGCCCTGGGGCTGTTGTCTGCCTCTAGGGCATCTGTATCTGCCTCTTTGTGGCCTGTCTGACACGGGAAAGGACCAATTTTTAGAAGGCCAGTTCCTGCTAAATCTGGGTGACTGTACCTGTAAGAAATCCTTCACTGTCCGCATAGATTTAGCTTTATCCTCCATTTTCTTCAACACCTCTTCTGCCTTAACATCAAACAAAGTATCATGCTGTAATGGAGCATCCAATAATTTTGATTTAATATGATCCGGCAGAGTCTGTTCCTTTAACCAAGCATGCCTTCTAATGACAGATCCTGTTACAGCGGCCCTGCAAGAGGCCTCCAGTGAATCATAACCACATTGCAAAGTATGTTTTCCCACTTGTTCAGCTGCATGCAATAAATCCTGCAATTCCTTGTTCTCAGAACATTCAGAATTTGTCAACATTTTCTGTTTTAACAGAGACATTAAGTATTGCTGATATTTAAGCATATGAAACTGACAATTTAAAGCCCTTACAGCCAAAGTAGCAGAAGTGTAAACTTTTTTTCCCCGCATCTGTCCAGTGCTCTAGAATCTATATCTGAGCGGACAGGGTTTTTTGCAGTAGCAGCCTTGACCCCTTTGGGACCCTGAGAAATATTTTCTGGGTCAGCAGCAGGGTTTTTATATAGAAATTTATGAGAATCTAGAACCCTGTAGTATCTGTCTGGGTTAACAGGTGCAGGAGGTAGGGAGTCGGGAGACAGGCCGGACTCTGAAAATACATCATCTACAATGTCTAGAACAGGTGGAATAGCAAGTGGTCTGTGCTGGTAGTAAAAGAAAGTCTCTGAACCTTTTCTTAGAATTTGAATAATCTTGGCTCTCCCAGTGGAAATGCTCCCTCATGGTATGCAGGCCTCATGGTATGCAGGGTTTCCCCAAATGAGTAATCCTCAGGAGGAGAAGCTGAAGGAATAGATTCTTCAGCTTCAGAATCCTCATAGGGAGGAATAGAGTATCCCTGTTCTGAAGAGGAGTCAGAGGAAATGGAAACCTGATCAGAGGAATCATAATTCAGTGCCTTGCCTAGGCCTCTTATCAGGAGGGGGATGGGAACCCCTGATCAAAGTAATTAGGTCTTCGGCCATTTTGAGCATCTGTTTCTTAGGCATGGAAGTCTGTCCTGAAGAATGCTGTACTTGCTTCCTTGTCTTTAAAACCGTTTTAGTCTTTGTCTTGGATGCTGAAGTTGGCTTGATATAAAGCTGTGTAGGTCTGAAAACACCCTCAGAAGCCGATGCCTGCTCAGCGGCTCCAGACCCATCTGAGGGATTAGTTTCCGAAGGCCCGATACCTTGAGTATCCAGAGGCCTAGTTGTCTCCACGTGGGAGTCGGAGGTGGCCTGTGGCTCTGAGGTAGCGGGTGTTAGGGGCTGCGAAAGCGCCTCACTGAGAACCGGCGACTGGCCTAGAAGAGGCTTTGTTGTTTGTTTTGGACCTCAGATGCCTGTCCTTTTCTTTTTCCTTGCATTTTTTTTGAACTCCGGTCGTCAGTTGTTCCGACGGCATTATGTAGTTAAACCTTCGGCCAAAGTAATGAAAAGCAAAATTGTACCGACACTTAATAATGCGTTAGTTAAATCTAGCACAAAACTGACAACTAGCAACGTAGTGGTCAGGGCCTAGGCAAGGAATACAGTAAGAATGAAAATCTTATGAGGTATTTGCTTCCCACAAGAAATAGAACTGTTAACTTTTTCTGACTTCGGTCTGGAGCAAGAAAAAAGTTTCCCCAACGGGGTACTTCGCTTTATAGAAGACTTCGGATCTGAAATTCAATTTCGAAAATCTCAGGAGTCGCTGACCAGCACTTGCGAAATGCTTTTGCTTCGGGTACCGTGCGGCAAGAAAGACTGAAGAAAATGTCGTCGGCTGCATCTTTTATACCCCTGGCGCACTGACGTCAGGGAAGAGGCGACAGCAACCGACGCCGGACCAGGACTTTGGAATTCAGGCAGACTGTGGGTAGCCTGCCAGCAGGATAAACCACGTGTAATGACTGCAAAAGTGAAACATGATGAACATCACAGGGTTCTTTCCCCCTCATTTTTAGGTTCTGAAAGAATTCAAAGAGATTAACAGACTGGCTGAAGGTAAACTCTGCAACCACTTTATACATAAAGAAAAACTTGTTCTCAAAGAAACTCTGTCCTTCTGGAAAACGAGGTAGGGTTGACATAACAGCTTGTAACTCAGAGCAATGAGAACCTCGTATTAGCCTGATGACCTTGTTCACATGGAAGAAGTGTTCTTTTCTCGAGCACAAATTAAATATTTCAAGGAGAAGTCATCTGTTTTGTCAGTGCAATAATACATAAAAACCCCCTTCCGAAACTGCTAGACTTCGGACAGATAAAATGGGATGGTCTAATAGAGAAAAGCAGAAATGGCTGAAAGATTAATCTTGACCTACGAGTAAGAAAGGCCACAGGATAACTCAAATCTAGAACCAGGCATTTAGGCCTTAAATGGGTCCTGGTTCTTAGCATGGCACCAACTAGACAACCTCTTCCACTTACACATGTATGATTTTCTAGTTTCACTTTTTTAGCCTCCTTTAGTACCTACTGCACATCCTCAGAGAAAAGGTGCCTAAAGGCATTTGAGGAGTTCTCCATAATTGGCTCAATTCCTGGAATCCCCATCCCCAATGTGCAATTTTCATTCAAGAAGGTATCTACTGGCCCTGCTGAGTTTGTCTACTGCAATATTTTGCTCTGATGGAATGTATGTGGCCTGAAGACTTAAATTAAGGTAGGTTGCCACCTCTCAAGCCACTGTGGAAAGTCAGCAAATGGTAATTTCTGGTGAAATTGTAGACTTGGGTAAAATTTGGTTAATGGCTAGGAAGTACACTGCCTGAATACCAGCAACTAAAAAAATTTGGAAAGAAAATCAACCAGAAAAGGTGAAGAGAAAACACTTGCTAGGAAGAATCCTGTAGCTATTCAGTGAATAACAGTTCATGATTCAACTTTGGTTCAAGAGATGGCTTACAGTAATTTAGAGAAAAAAAAATCAAATGTACTCCGAGGTAGTTAAAATAAATGAAATATTGAAGGAATACATCAACTCAAATAATACAAGCCTAAAAATATAGAAGAAGCTGTAACTATCTATTCAGATGAAGTGATAAACCTGCAAATATCACAGGCCGAAATAAAGAAAAGACTGGCTAAGAATGAGACTTCTCTGGAACAGCTGTTTCAAAAACAAGTAGAGTTAGAAGACAGCATTTAGTGAAAACCTGTGATTTTCTGCTGTACCAGAGAAACTAGAAGAAACAGATTAATTTAATGAAAGCACAAATACACAACTGGACTGATATTCTACAGCAGGATTTATTAAATGAAAAGGCGCATCGAGTGTATGCTCCAAACCAAGTCAAAAGAAAGCAGCCAAGACCTATATTAGTAAAGATGCAATCATACCATCAGAAAGAGTTGATCCTGACAAAACTGTGGCAGAAGCTAGAAGTATTAAAAATTGGAAACAGCAGAGTGTTTGTGGAAAACAATTATTTACTGTATACCAGGCAGAAGAGAAGCACATTTATCCCAACAATCCATAAACGCTGAGAGACAGGTGTGAGATGCAAAGCTGTTGTATCCAGCTGTCTTTAGAGTATTTTTTTCAGGAGGATCAAAAACATTTTTTGATGGAAAAGCAGCTAAGGAGGAAATAAAGTTTACCCAACAAAAAGAGAGCCAGCAAGCAGAAGAGGACTGTGGGTTTCATTCATCAGACAAATTTCCTTTGCCAGTGAAACCTTTACCAATGTTCCAAAGGAAAATACTTGACACAAAAACATTTACTAGAAGAATCAGGATTTCCTCAGACTTTATCAAGAGTCTGGTACTGGGAGATGGAGATGGAGATGATCAGGAAAATAACAGCAACATTGAATTTAGTGAATAAATAGAAGACTATAAAAGCATCAGTCAAATTTGTGAAATGTGGCTTTGCAAGAATAAGCTGCTGAGAAAAGACTAGACTTTTGTTAACTTTGTTAAACTACTGGTTGAACTGTAAAGCATATGCCCAACATTATGTTATTAATATTTACAGACATTAAAGGGGAAAAGTAACCAAGTAAAAAATGTTGTTTTTGTTAAGTAAAACACGTTTTGATCTCATTAGTATTTGTATAAAATATTTCATTATATAAATTGCATGTTATATTGCAAGGCAGTTTTGAATAGTGTATAGTCAGGGGTATTTTAAAATGTGGGAGTGATTCAGTGATAGTTATACTTTAAAGCCTATATTTTTTTTCCAAGTAAAAAAGGCACGTGTTTACTTTATTATCTTTAACATGTACAACAGAAAAAGGGATAGAAGTGAGTTTAAGGGAATACAATGCTGTGACATTTGGCTTCTGGGGTAAGGTATAAAAGTATACTGACTATATTATGTGTAGAATTAAGATGGCAATTTCTTGTTCTAGAAGGATGGATGTTTATATTAATGTCCTTGGCTTAAAATTATAATTTTTGTAAGCAAATATGCTTCAAAAATAAGACAAAACAATGAAAGCCATGAAAAATTGTAAGTGTACTACATGAGCAAAGATGTCAACTTTTTCCCCCCATTTGCAAAGGTTTTCAGTGAGAGACAGAAAGTGTGCAGCTGAAGGCAGATAAAGGAATTCTGCGCATTCTGTTCAGAGTAAAATTTACAAAAATTCTTCATGCATCTGCAAAGTTGTTAGCCATTTTTTTTTCTTATTGCTGACTACTTTTATATGGAGATCAGCTGTCTGCAGGTGCAAGGAATAATCTTTAGAGAACTGAACATTGTTTGCTGAGAGAAATGGAAAATTTGAAAGTACCATCGCAAGCAGTTCAGTGAAAAATAATGTTTGAAATTATGGGAAGTGAAAAAGACAGTCTCCCTAGCAGCCTTATACTTTGATGTATTTAATTAAGTAGTGCATAACTTTGTTTTATTTAAAGGTAGCCAGTGCACTTTTCCTTCATAAAGCATTAACTTTTAGCCTTAATAATTATACAAGCTTTTTTTCACACATAGGAAGGGAATAGACATAAGGAAAGAACAGACAGCAATCAATATAAGTGAGAACACAGGCTGTAGCATGCACTTCAGTATGAGTCACCTTAATTTTATATCAAGTTATGCTTCTGGGTGCAGCTGTTGATTTGAGGCAGTTGTTCCTATCTGGTGGGATAAACTTCATTTACTGAATACGTACATAGTTTTGTGTGTTGGTTCCAAGTTAACATGGATGGGAGTGTTCAGAAAAATGTACTTATTTTTTTTTTTTGTTCTTGTTTTTTTTTTTGAGGGGAAAGAAGAAGAAACAACTGTATAAAAGATCATTCGCCAAACATTAGTTTGTGTATGTAAGACAAGTTGGAAATACACTTTCCAAAAAAACGGGCATGTATATAAGTAGGAAAAAGAAGTTATGTACATAACGTTCTATGTTAGTTGTCTTCATCTCGCCTTCTTTCTTGCTGGTTGGGATCGGAGCCGATCCTCAGCTCCGACTTGGCCATCTTCTATAGCTTGAGAGCTGTTTACTGGCTCAAGGCTACCCCTTATCCCATGATGCCCAGCACTAGCTACCCAGATCTCGTTTCTAAAAGCTAACCCCAGAAATAGCCAGAGAATCAACCTGTCCAAAAAAACAGGTTGAGCATACCTGTCATACTCTCTAAGTCAGTAGAGGAAACAAACCAGAGAAAACGCAGCCAGTGAAACCAGAACTCCTCTCGATCCAATAGGACAGGGGGACAGAGGGTGGGACACAAGAAAGAAGGCGAGATGAAGACAACTAACATGGAACGTTATGCTAGGTACATAACTTCTTTATGTTAAGTTGTCTATCTCACCTTCATTCTTGCTGGTTGGGACAGCATCCCTAGCACCTACAATCCTGGGTGGCTCATTGGAACAGACTCTTCAGAACAGTGGAACCAAAGTCAGCTCTGGTCCTGGAGACCATATCTAGCTTGTAATGAGAAATAAAGGTATGATGATTTGCCCACGTAGCAGCTGCACAGATAGAATCCATGGCCAACCTAGACTGGAAGGCTACAGATGTGGCCAAAGCCCTAGTAGAATGACCTTTCGGTTTGATAGGCAACTCTTTGTTTTTCAATTGATAAATGAAAGTAATAATGTGAGATAACCACCTGGATAAGGTCACTTTGGAAACTGGAAGACCTTGTTTACCCAGCGCATAGGAAAGGAATAGTTGGTCCGACTTCCTTATGTCCTTTGTCCTATGCAGGTAAAAATGCAGTTGTCTATGAACATCTAATTGATGTAATTTGTATTCTGCCTTGTTGGTGTGGTTGGAAAAAAAACACAGGTAGGTCTATAGATTGGTTTAAACTATTTTCTGAGCAGACTTTTGGAAGGAAAGAGGGATTAGCCCTCAGAGCAACCCTGTCCTTATGAAAATCTAAGTATGGAGGACGGACACAGTGCCTGAAGTTCAGAGACGCGTCTGTCTGAAGTAATAGCTACCAGAGAGTTTTCCAAGATAAAAACTTAATGGAGCAGGACGCTGCAGGTTCAAAACGGGGCAAAATTAAGGAGGTTAGTACCAAGCCTAGGTCCCAAGGGGGAGGGGGATCTCTCACTGGGGGTCTAAGGAGAGTAGTCCCTCTTAGGAAAGCTTTACATAGCTTATGGGACATGATGTTTGCATTAGAGAAACCAACATGAAAGTTTGAAATGGCCGCTAATTGAACCCCGACTGTAGCAGAAGCAGACCCAGAATGAAAAAGTTCTGCTAGGAACTCCAAGATTTCATGGACTGGGGCTGAAAGGGGATCTATGTTCCTAGCCTCTGCCCAACAAGAAAAACTTTTCCATTTGCTAGCATAAGTCCTTCTAGTGGCGGACATGTGCGAGGAGACAATAATTTCACGTACTGCCGGGGAAATGCTGGGAAGCCTGGCTAAGGTTGGAAGTGGAGCAACCAACCTGTGTGCTGGAGTGCTTGGAGGGACTGATGCAGCCTGCCTGACTGATGAATCAGCAGATCTGGAATCGGATCCAGAGTCCAGGGCTGATCGAGAAGGGAGTGGTGCAGGAATGGAAACCATATCTGTCGAGGCCAGTAGGGGGCAATGAGGATCATTTTTCAACCCAACGATATTGCTTTCTGTATGAGTTTCAGTATCAGGGGAAACGGAGATAAGGCATAAAGAAGTCCCTGAGGCCAATCGTGGACTAGAGCATCTCTGGGTGTGTGACCTGGAAGCAGAAGGGAGAAGTAGTTGCTGCATTTGCTGTTGAAGGGGGTGGCAAAAAGATTGCAACAAGGCTGTCCCCATTTGCGGAAAATAAGATCTGCAACTTCCTGATTCAGAGACCACTCGTGAGGCATGAGGATAACTCTGCTGAGCCTGTCCGCTATGACGTTGGACTTCCCAGGGATGTGCATCGCAATCAGAAAACATTGGGAGGAAATCACCCACTGCCACAATCTGAGTGCTTCTCGACACAGGGGGTAGGAACCTGGTTCCGCCCTGCTTGTTGATGTACCACACCACTGACATGTCTGTTTGAACTGCAATGGTCCCGGAAGGAAGAGAGTCTTGAAGAGCTTGCAACGCTAGGAGCACGGCTCTCATTTCTAGGACGTTTATGTGCAGATGGTACTCGTGAGGTTGCCAAGTGCCTTGGACTGTCCTGCCCAGATAATGCCCCCCCACCCTATCAGGGATGCGTCGGTGGTCACTGTGGCTACCGGAGGAGGTAGAATGAAGGGTCTGCCCCGAGTCACTAGTGGGGAGACCATCCACCATGAAAGGTGCCTTTTGCATGCTTTTGTAATCAGGATCATGTGAGACATGGGCAGTTCTTGGAAAGAACACTGTGTGAACAGAAGCCACTGAATGATCATCAGGTGAAAGCGGGCCAGTGGGATTAGAAGAATTGCCGCTGCCATGGAACCCAGAGTTTGAAGGACGAATCTGACTTGGATCCTTTTGCTCTGCATCAGAATTTGCACTTGCTGGCGAATTAAAGATACCCTGTCTGGCGGAAGCGTAGCAGACATGTTCCTTGTATCCAAGTCTGCTCCTATATAGGTGACAGATTGACAGGGCAACAAGGCAGATTTTTCGAAGTTTATTGTGATGCCTAGCTGGGAGCAGATTGTGATTGTGTAGTCCCTGGCTTGCAGAAGTTGATGCCTGGTAGTAGCAGTGAGGAGCCAGTCATCTAGATATGGAAACACCTGGAATTCTTGACATCTCAGGTGAGCCGTGACCACTGCCATACATTTGGTGAACACCCTGGGGGCTGTGGTGAGACCAAAGGGCAGGGCTCTGAACTGATAATGGCTAGCTCCCAGCCGGAAGTGAAGGAATCTCCTGGAGCACCTGTCCATTTTGATATGATAGTATGCATCCTGAAGCTCTATGGAGCACATCCAATTGTCCTGACCCAGAAAGGGTAGAATGGACTGTAGCGTGACCATCCGAAACTTTGTTCTTTGAACAGACTTGTTTAGTCTGCTGAGAACCAGAATTGGTCTCAAATCCCGTCTTTTTTGGTACCACAAAGAACCTTGAGTAAGTTCCGAATCTGTGTTGGTCTGCCGGGACTTCCTGGATGACTCTTTTCTAGCAGTTTTGAAACTTCTATGACTGCTTGGTCCCTCAGACTTGGTGGAACATCTGGGAGGGATTTACTTGACGGTAAAGGGGGTTGAGAGAAAGGGATTTTGTAACCTCCGGATATAATTGAATGTACCAATTTGTCTTGCGTAAAACTCTGCCAGGCTTTTTGGTACAGTGAAAGTCTTCCCCAACTGCCTCCAGAGACCGGCAGCCGGGCAATCCTTCAGGGATGCTGGAAGAGCTTCTCAGAGAAGGATTCTCTGCTCCCCTGGTTCTGCGGACCCCCTCTGCCACGTGGGTGGCATCTGTTGTTGCTGTTTCCTCCTCCTCTGCCCCTGGAGGTAAAAATCACTACCGTGCATCAGGCGGGGCTCCCTGGGATTTTTGGAACCACATTTTACCACTCTTCTGACCCTTGGGGTATGGTCTGGAAGGAGTGGAAAAATGGACTCCCACAGCAGAGAGAGTCTTGCCTTCTTGCTCACACCTAGTCAAAGTGTCTTTCACCTGTGGTCCAAAAAGAAAGGAACTATCAAAGGGGGTGTTGGTGAATGATGCTCTAAAGGGTTCCGCAAAATTACACAGTCACATCCATGCGTGTCTCCTAAGGGCCACACCTGCACCTGTGGCTCTACTCGCACCATCGACTGCATAGGAAATGAGCCTCATGGAGGAGTTGACTACAGAATTAAGGGTCGCCGGCTGGGAAGCCACTTTAGCTTGAGCCCCTTTAGGTGATGGATCTTGAAGGGCATCTCCGAGCTCTTGAAGGAGATCCCTCTGAAGCCAGGTAAAATGGCATAAGTAATTCAGTGACCTCATAGAAAAGGCCGCTGAAGCAAACATTCGCTTCCCGTATCTATCCATAGTCCTAGACTCCTTGTTAGGAGGATGGACAGATGAAGTTTCCGCTAATTCCTTTCTAGTGGCTGCTGCTACCACCATGGCATCCGCAGGAACACCTTGGGTAAGGAACTGCTTATCAAGGGGAGCAGTGATAAACTTGCTAGATCTCCTTGGGGTTGGTTCCACTGTATCCGGGGCTGACCAAGCCTTTCGAGCCACCACAGACATGAGTGGAATGAAAGACGGAGAAACCCAGGAGGCGGAAGGTCTGGAACCGAACACATCCAGAAATACAGATTCATCCTCGGTAGGGGCTAGGGGATTCCAGTTCCCCCTCTGCTTAAGCATTTCAAGGATGTCCAAAAAGGAAACTTCTTCAGAGGGGGATCTCAGGGACCCTTCCGAATCATCTAAGTCTGTATCCGAAGTGACAGACTCAGGGGAGTCAATGTGCTTCCTCTTGCACTTCTTCTTATGAGGGGGCTCCTCTGAATGATCAGGGGAGGCCTCGTAAGAAGAGGAAACACCCAATAGGGTGCCCTGGAGTGCTGGTCCCCACGTTTGGGGTCTGGAGGAGGAGCAGAGGTTGTCGTAGGCACTACAGGGGATGGAGCCGGTGGGGTCGATCGTGGAGCTGACTCAGAGGCCAGCACGCTCCTCATGACATCAAAGGCATCCCTGCCACGATGCAGAGAAGGATCCGATTCCGAGGAAATCTGAATCCTTCTCCGCCCCGAGGGAGACCGTTCCGAGGCTGTTGTAGGAACCAAACTCACCTGCGCCAAAGCTCAGAGAGGGAAAACGGGGTCAGACAAGGGTCAGATGCCACTCGCCCGCTCGCAGCCGACGAGGGAGCCTCGACGCCCAGATCCCACGATGGACGGAGCCATCGAGGGAATCAGAGCAGACGGAACCAAAGGAGAAATAGTTATTAGAGCAGACAGTTCCACGACTCGAACCCCAACGAACTCCAGCTCCGAGCTCAAAGGAGTCAGAGGAGGAACATCGACAGAAGTGGACAGAGCAGATGCCGGTTGAGGAGGGCTGGACAAGATCTTGGCAAGTGCCTGCGACTTCAGCAACCTACTGACCACTCTCTCCACATTGTGATCAGACAGCCTAGAGGACCAAGAGGAGTGGGAAGATCTGTGACTGCGCTCACTCTGAAGGACGGTAGACCGAGGAGCCGAATGTATGGATTTCAGGGAAGGGGACCTTAACCTTTTGTGGCTCCGCGACGGCTCTGAAAATATTGATGGAGCCGACGGGGAGATAGTTTCATCGGTTTCGGCCGGAACCGAAGTAGCACGTAAAGTTTGAACCAATGACGGCGCCGAGCTGGGAGCCAACGATTTGGTCAGTTTGGGGGATTTCACAGGCTGAGTCTTGGCCGGTGAATCCTGGGGTTTTAAAAGACCCCCTGAGAATAAGTTTATTCTTATGCTCCTGCAGAACTCTTGGACTAAATGCATGACATATAGAACAAGAGTCCTGCTGATGCACTGCGCCTAAGCAACAGACGCAAGAAGTGTGCCCATCTGTCAGAGACATTTTCTGACAGCATGAGTCACACTTCTTGAATCCAGACACCTTGGATTCTTTAGACATATCCAACAAAATATCTCAAGAGATACTATACTGATCTTAGCCAAAAAGTCGATAAGCGAAAACAAAATACCACAACACAATATCAACAAAGGGAAAAAAACACACAATATACTACAGCTAAGCTAAAGATTTTTTTTTTTTAAAACTAGGAAGCCTCTAACTTAAACGGCTACCTAAAAGGGTAGAGAGGGGAGAGGGGAAGAACTCTCTAAATTAAACAAGTTCTAAAGGGGAGGAAAGGAACTAAAACAACACACTAAACTAATGACAATAGAATAAGACTAAAAGTTAACTATTGACTCTTATCAAAAAAAAGCTATTTCTGAAGAAAAAAAGTTCTATAATACACTTATACAAGCCTGAGCCAGTAAAATGTCACCTCGCAGCTGAAGCGGCAAACGAGATCTGGGTAACTAGCGCTAGGCATCATGGGATAAGGGGTAGCCTCGAGCCAGTAAACAGCTCTCGAGCTATAGAAGATGGCTGAGTCGGAGCAGAGGATCGGCTCCAATCCCAACCAGCAAGAACGAAGGCGAGACAGACAACTTAACATCAATAGTTTTTGTCATACTTTATCCATAGTATCTAGGAATGTAAATGGCTTTACAGCAATAAACAAAAAGGAATAAGTACTGAATTATATAAAAAAATACAGAAAGCAAACAGCAGCACTGCAGGAGACACATTTGGAAAGAGATTAGCATGTTAATTTGACAAAAAGGATTTCAGGTTGTGGTAGTAAGGAGCTATTGGCAAGACAGAAAGATTACGCTGGCATGTATTTATATTATACCAAACACTGCTATTATGGAACTTAAGAAATTTTTGGGAGAAATAATTAGCTTTCAGGGAGTATTACATAGGTTAGGACTGGAACTTGATTTGCAATAGTGAGGAAATATCAGGGGGACATTAAAGGAAAAGTATAAGAAAAAAGGGCACATTTCTGAAGAAATGTTTTAAAAATATTTGGTAAGGAAGACAATAATTCAGTAGTAGGAACTCTGACAGAATTTACATATTTCCCACCATACAATAACTGGGCTAGACTGGACAGAAATTATATTTCACAGGTATATGTACATTTAATTGAAAGCTTTGATACACATCCAATAACTATTTCAGAACATGCAAAGATAAAAACTGGGACAAAAATGTAGGGTAGTGAAGTAAAAATGAGACACTGACATTTTCCCACCTACCCATTAAAAAGGGAGGAATTTAAGGAATGGGCAGTTGAATTTAACAGTTATTAGGAAGGATAGAAATGTATTCAGAAGGGATAGTGAGTGGGATAATATGAAAATAGGAGTTAAAAATAGGGAGAAATAAATATGGTTATGTAATAGAAATTATTTAGAGGGACTGACAAATGTTAAAGTATTACAGAATAAGAGGAATTTCACAGAATGAGAGAAAACTGCAGGCACGGTAAAGATAAAATAAGGGAGTATTTGAATAATATGCACAAGTTTAGAAAGATTGCTGTTAAGGAACTGTAATTTCCCAACGACCCTCTCTAGTGTTGTGTGTTCTTATACTTGGTGGCTTTGCAGTTGCCTGCCCATACTGTATATTTGATCTGTGACACTCCTCCCAGTCTAGTGTCATTAGTTCACTCAATCTAATAAAGAACATTTGTGAAGGCCAACCCACTCAGATTCTTAACGCTGAATTAACTTCTGTTCCAGCTTTCACCATTTCCACTTTACTGGGAAAAAAAATTCTAAGCTTGCTTCCCCCCTTTCCTGTGGCAGGTCTTGCCCAGATACGGATTTGCTGTGTCCAGGACTGTTTGAGAGCTCCTAAGCCCCCCCCCCCCCCCACAACTGGGGTTAAACTATTCCTGGCACCATAAAGTCTGTTCTTCAAAATTTCACATGCAACTAGCCAGCTTTTTAGTTAGCACTCATCTGTTTCTTTGAGCTCAGCACTTGTTCAGAACTCATTGTAAGCACTAAATAAGTTACAAACTACTACAGCACTCAACTTTCCTCACTTTCTAGAGGAAAACAGTTTTTAGCACTTAATAAATAAGCACCTATTCAGGCATGTCTAAAGGTCAGCTCCCGGTGTTTTCTCCTGTCTACCTGATGAATCTGGGCATCTTAGGACAATGCAGCAATTGCCTCATATACACAGAGGACCTTCTCCTCCTACCACCCAACACTATGACCTGTGAGAGATGCACTTATACAGCCAAACTGGAAGCAAAGCTCTCTTCACCAAAGACTGGCCTAAACAGCCAAGAGGAGAAGGTAAACACTTGCACCGCACTCATCACATAGTCCCTCAAAACCTACACCACCAAAACACACACCTACATTTGCGGAGGCTCTCAGTACAAATCTACCCAAACAGAGACCTTCAAAGCAGAAATGCAAGCAACCTCCACCCCCCAACACAACCCAAATGACACATAGCCCACATACTCAAGTGTGCCACTCAACTACAGCCCATAAGGCATAACGTACCCAACACTCTAGTCATAGGTGACTTTATAGTCAGGCACACTGATGTTCCACTTACCAGGCTAAACAAGGAAAAGGTTACTGTCAGGTGCCAGGATCCGCCACATAACACACGCACTCAGGTCACTCCACAAGTACAAATATGACTCTGTCATTGTCCATGTTGGTGTGAATGACCTGAGACGTACCTCCCTGGACTACATGAAAAGAGACATGGAGGAGTTCTCCAATCTTGTAGCCCAGGCAGGTATGACCCCAGCCCTGAGTAGCATCTTGCCATCACCCAGAATGATACCACAGTACAAGGACAAAATGATTGACTTCAACAATTGGCTAAGCTTCTGGTGCCATTCTAAGGGAATCCAGTATCTGTCTGCCTGGGATGACATGATCGACAGACCATGCTGATTTGCCAAAGATGGCCTGCACCTGTCGCCCTTGGGATTCCGGATACTGGCAAAGGCTCTTGCCACCCCTATAGTGCCTTTTTTAGGCAAGGTTCAAATGACAAATTCATCACTATAACAGGTACAAGCAAGCAAAATCTGAGGGTAATGCTACTCAATGCTAGAAGTCTAAACCTCAAAATGCACTCACTCGAGACACTCCTTAAAATGGAGAACATTGACATCTGTGCAGTGACAGAGACCTGGTTCAAAGCTCCAGAGAGCATCCCTGCATTACCAGGCTATAATTCATACCACACCTTTCGGCCACCAAACCTGGACCGAAACATTAAAGGTAGAGGCGTGTCCATATTCATTAAGGATATCCACACCTCCAAGCTAGTTGCTCAGCATAATGCATCTGAGATTACCCAAGTTCAACTAACTCTGGGCAAAACTGCAATGCAGATTGTAGCTTGCTACAGACCCCCCACCATTCCCCAAGATTCCCACTCCTCTTTTCTTGATACACTGGAAAATATTAAGGTACAACCCAACACTCTAATAATGGGCGATTCCAACTACCCTACCATTAACTGGGAAAACTACTCGTGTACTAACTCTTTTGCTCAACGTTTTCTGGAAATCATCAATTCCAACGCCTTGGATCAACTTATCCACACCCCCACCAGGGGCAGCAATATCCTAGACCTGGTCATTAGCAACATGGGTGGTCGGTGTTCCACACCAGAGGTCAGCTCCTCGTTGGTCAGATCCGACCACAAGCTAATCACCCTCATCCCCATCCCGCTCCCACCCCCCATTAGGGAAACAACTGTAAAAAATTTCTCCAAAGCCAACTTCATGCTTCTTAAGACAGAAGTGGCAAACTTCACGACACCCATGCAGATGGACAATAGAGGTACGACTGCTGAATCATACACAAATGTACTTTATAAGCACTTACACGAGTGCATGGATCATGCTATCTCTAACAGAACCAAGATGCTATCCTCCAAAACAAGGAAGCCAATCTGGTGGTCTTCTGCCATAAACAAACTCTACAACAAAAGAAAGAAACTGCTGCAAAAAAGAGTAAAATCCCACGATTGGAGGAACTCCCTGGTCAGCCTCAGTAAGAAGCTGAGATCCCTCATAAAATCCTCCAAAGCTAGTTATGAAAACAAAATTGCCACGGATTCTAAAGACAACCACAAACCATTCTATAGCTAGGTCAAGAATCTCAATGGCAACACTCAGATCTGCTCTGAGTTTACAGCACAATGACACTAAATATACAGAACCAACTGATATTGACAACATCCTGGCAGATAGGTTCAGTGCTAACTTTACCCCCCTCTCACCCTCTAAGGGGCCCATCTTTATACCGGAAGAATGCAAAGTTCCTGTAATCACGGCTGCACAGATAAAAACCTCACTCTCCAATGCCAAGAACACAGCATCCATGGGACCTGACAACATCCCAGGCTTCCTTCTACATGAACTACAGAATGAACTGGCACCCCACCTAAATACCATGTTCAATCATAGCCTCACCTCAGGCTTTGTGCCCATTGAATGGCACACCTCGGCAGTTATCCCACTCCACAAAGGGGGGGGCCACAACAGACCCCGAGAACTACCACCCCATTAGCCTGATGAGCCTAGTCTGAAAGGCTATGGAACGTATCATCATGAAACTCATAAACAAAGACATTGGGGATCTCCAAACTCTGGACCCCACACAGTTTGGGTTTGTAAAAGGCAGATCATGTCTCCTAAACCTGATTCTTTGAAGTAGTCACCAAAGCCATAAATGAGGGTAAGGTGGTTCACACAGTCTATCTAGATCTCGCCAAGGCATTCGACACCATCCCCCACTCTGGAATTATAGATAAACTCACTAAACTAGGTATAAATCCCTATGTCACAAGATGGGTTGCCAACTGGCTTACTGACAGAACCCACACTGTGAAAGTAGCAGACTCCAAATCAGACTTCAGACCAGTGACAAGTGGAGTACCACAGGGTTCAGTCCTGGGTCCTCTCCTGTTTGGTAGCTACTTCTCTGAAGTACAGGCTAACACAGGTGGTCTTTGGCTAACTAAATTCACAGATGACTGCAAACTAGGAGCCATAATCGAAACTCCTAACAATGTGGACATCCTACAAAAGGGCCTCACTGAAACAGATGCCTAGTGTCAAAGACATGGTCTCAAGCTCAATGCCAAAAAGTGCATTGTCATCCCCTTTGGTAAAAACTCTGTACCCATGAACTACCACATAGGCGGTAGTCTACTTAACACCGAAAGTGTGATGAGACCTTGGGACACAGGTGGACAGTAGTCTCTCCTTTGATAATCACATCGCCACAGTGGTCAGGAAATCCTTCTCCATGGCACACCTCATCACAAAAAGGTTTCTCATCCGAAAAAAAAAGAGGTCATTGTTCCCCTCTACTCATCACTCATTAGACCCATTATAGAGTACAACGCCCCTTTTGGTATGTACCTCACAAGACATCTACAACAACTAGAAAGGCCGCAAAAATACCTCACAAAGAGGATTACTGGCCTCAAATGCCTTACGCAGACCATCTCAAAAAAACTCCAGCTTTACTCTGTCACATATCGCCTACTCAGAGGCGATCTCTGCCTAACACACAAAGCTATATCAAACCTAGAGCTGTTGGACATGCTCTACTTAAAGAAATCCCAATCCCCCCGAGCTACACGCTCTAGGGACCTAAACCTTGTCACCACAATAAACAGAACATGCTGGAGGGATAGATTCCTGTCCCAGAGACTTCCCATACTCTGGAACAGACTACCTATCTATGTCAAACTGAGCTCCTCATTAGCACTCTTCAAGAAAAATCTTGATGATTGGATGGGTAATAGGAAATTCACCCCGGGGATCACTTCTATGGTTCTGCCTGACAGGGGCACAGGAAAATAATTTTCTTGGGTGGCGAAAGCCAGGGTACCTTTTTGGCTAGGCTTGTACAGGCCCTAGGGCCAATAGCCTAGTACCTACCTATGAACCTATGAGAAGATGAGATAAAAACAGTAATATATAAATCAATCTTCAGGGAAGTCTCCAGGAACAGCTGGTATTCCTGCAGAAGTTTGGAAGTTAGGACAGAAAACAGTGATAAAGTTCTGGAAGGCAAGAATCACCTTCTTGGAAGAAAGCTGCGGTGGCTGCATTACCCAAAGAGACTAAAGGACTTCACATCCTGCCTCATATAGACCCTTTTCAAGTTTAAACCATAAATGTAAAGTGTTTATGTTTACACTAGCTAAAAGAATGGCAAAGATGTTGCCAAATTTGATAGACAGATTAATGTGCTTTTGTGGAGGGGAAGCAAACATCTAACGACATTACTAGAACAATGATGATCTAGAGGGAAGCAAAATGTAAGAAAATACTGCTGTTGTTGGTGGGTCTTGATGCGTAGAAAGCATACATAACAGAAATTTTGGTTTTATGAGTACCGCAACTCCCTGATACAATAAGGTTAATTAGAAGGATATATGAAGGATTGGAGGAAAGAATTAAAGTGAGAAGGTTCCTCTCCAATAAGTTTTGTTTGGACAGAGGAGCCAGTCAGTGTTTCTTCTTTCCCGTTTGTTATTTATTTTTTTAAATTTAGAGGCACTAGCAAAGAAAACAAGAAACACAGAAATTTAAGGATATAACTAGTATGGTAATCAAAAAAGTTGGCTTTATTTGTAGATATTTTATTCTTAAAAAAATAAACTTGACATATTTGATAAATCCAATAAAGGGCATCGTTGTGTTGTGGAACAATGTGAGATAGTTTCAAGTCTTTTCAGAATATAACATTAATGAAGATAAAAAAGGAAATAGCTAAAAACATGTGCCCACTCATAACTTGATTCAGCAATATCCATATCTATGGGGACATTATGAGAAATACTTTGGGAAGAGACTAAACAGAAGATAATACAAAAACTAGAAGATCTTGTATCTTACTAACTATATCCATAAACAAGAAGTGAAAATATTTTTAGTCCTGATAGTTATATATTCAGCAGGTCAGGCATATTTTCATCAACCAGAGGAGAAGTTGTGGACAATAATAAGAGCAGAAGGAATTTATCTGGGAGGGAAAGAGAGCAAGAGTTAAGTGGGATAGGTTAATTCTCCCACTAGAACAAGGTGGCCTAGGATGGATTTGAAGGGATATTTTAGCGCTACACAGTTAAGGCCCATATACAAAACAACATCAGAAAGTTATAATTCAAAGTAGAAAGAAATGATGATGAAGGGGAATCACAAAACAAAGACAGAGTAGAATCTGCCCCATAACAGGGGTCGTGTTAACAGAATTCCTGTCAAAACACAAGAGCCTCCTCAAGTTTTTATGATTCTGGAATCTAAACTTGGGAATATCGCCCACTATCCTAGCTACATCATCATCAACTTGTAAAATGGGCCAATGCTGTGTGAAAAGATCAGTAACTTGTCTATAATCACTTGTAAAAAACAGGGGAATTTTAACTTTATTCATGGTGTTATTTTGACCATTAACAAAACCTGCCTCCAAGGCAGGTCCAAGGTATGGTCTCGCTGTGGTTAGCCTTAAATCTTTGAGGTCTGACCATTGTTTGCTGATTTCACTAGCATTGTATCCCCTGTCCAATAACTTTCTATGCAAGCCAGCAAGCTCGTGCTGGAAACCATCCAAAGATGGATTTAACCTAGAGGCCCTCATTCCCTGTCTTCGGATTAAATTCTAAAAATATAACCAGGATGCATGCTGGACCTAAAAAGAAAGGCATTTCTATGACATGTCTTACGATGTATACCTGTATTAATTGTATGCTCATCCAACTTTGTCTAACGATGTATACCTGTATTAATTGTGTGCTCATCCAACTTTTCAATATAAATGTCCAGAAACTCAATATGAGTATAAGACCGATTGTAAATAAACTTCAGACAGTCAGTTAAATTATTAATAACATTAAAAAATTGTACCAAGTCATCAGGCGACCCTCGCCATAATAAAAACAGGTCAACAAAACGTCGATAAAATAACACATGTTCCTTAAAATGTGTAAGAGGGAATAACATATTAAGCTCCCAATGGGCAAGAAACATATTGGCGTAGCTACTGGCCCACGAAATGCCCATGTTTCTGTAAATACATCTCATCGCAGAAAGTGAAAACGTTGTTCTCAAGAACAATTTCTAAGAGAAAAAAAATCAAGTCAATTTGCTTCTCAGTATAATTTCTCAGTATAATTGGCTATGTGCTGATAAATACTCATGCACATACTGCATGCCCAGATAATTGGGAATCATGGTAAACAATGATTGAACGTCAAAGGTAACAAAAATGACATCACTGACATCAAAGAAATCTTTGGTATTTTCGTATAAATCCACCAAAAACTGTTTGGAATCTCTTAAAACTGTACGATTCTGACGACAGGTCTCAGGAACTTCTCAACATACAGTGAGAGTGGTTCAGTAACCCACCCTCCTCCAGCCACAATAGGTCTCATGGGAGGATTGGTGGGATGCTTATGGATTTTGGGCAAACCTTGAATTGATGGAATTAATGGATCAGTAACTTTCAAAAAAGAAAATAATTCTTCGGTGAGAAGATGAGCAGAAAAAATATCCAAAATATCATTACCAACGGATGAAATAACATGATGCACATCCCCAGTCGAGATCTTATTACAAAAATTAACATCACTTAACATCAAGGTCATGTATTGACTATAATGTGACCTGTCCATGGACAAGGAGACTATTATTCCTGAAAATGAATTCATCATCAAGTCCTGGTGAGCAAGGTGGACCCTGTTTTTCACAAAATCTCACCAAGATGACACTGATATATAAACTGCATTTATATAGCAGAGCAACGGATGGCACAGAATGAAACTGAAGAGAATGTGCCACAGGAAGATGCTATAGAACCTTCCACAGAATGCCCGTAGGAAATGGAAAACAAAAAATGTCCCTTCAGTTCAGAAGAAAATGAGCTAAGAGAAGAGTTGCTTAACTTAATAGACATAGATGGACATAATAAGATCAACGAAAGACGTCAGAAGGTCAATAAAACCCAGACAGTCAGAAATATGGTAAAACAAATGAACACAGTAATTAGGACTGTCCACAGAGATCCATGCGATATAACAGAGGTAAACAGGATATATTACTCTGCAGCTACATAAAGTTCTACCACAAGAACACAGGGTAGCAAGGGAAAGGAAGGGGAGAAATTGAATACCATCATGGAAGTATCAAATAGAGAAAACTATAAAGCAATTAAGATAAGAAGTGTCACCATTAGAAGAATACTGAAGTGGGAACAGATCAACAAAAATAGTAAAAGGTAGATGTGATAAAAGCAATGCACAGTATTAACAGTTCAATCATGCACTTTCGCAAATACACTAAAAATCTCAGCACAGGGGGAAAACATAGAAGATGTGCAGATAAATATAAAGGAAAAGAACAAAATAAGCAATTTATTGATGACCCAAAAAAGTTCTACAGAGAATTGGGAAACGGTAAAAGGAATTGAAAGACCGTCAAAAAAAGAACTAGATTCATTTTGAAGAAGTATCTATGAAGATCCTGTGAAACATAAAGATGCCAAATAGACAGAAGTAAAAGAAAGAATAAGAAGTTTATAGGTACAGGATATGAAAATGGATGAAGTAACAGTCAGAGAGACTGAAACAAAGTTAAGAAAAGCCTCTAATTGGAACCCCACAGGCCTAGATGCAGTACCTAACTTCTGGTTAAAAGTATTAACATCTTTGCACAAAGATTTAGTCATGAGTAAGAATTATTTATGT
The DNA here is from genome assembly GCF_019279795.1 of Protopterus annectens. NCBI lineage: Eukaryota > Metazoa > Chordata > Ceratodontiformes > Protopteridae > Protopterus > Protopterus annectens. Next base: position 188,782,807 of record NC_056745.1, on the reverse strand, counting down.
GTGAAACCCGAACAGACACCAACCTGTTTAACTGGAAAAACAATGTTCCTACTTGAGTGAACCTTCAAGCTACCCTAAAAATTACACGCCACTAACTTGCCTTCCAATGACATATAAACTATACACTGGAATTGATGCTGACAAGAGTTTACAGTCATTTAGAAGAAAACTCGATTGTGGCAGTAGAACAAAAGGGCAATAAAAGAAAGTCATATGGAGCAAAGGATCATTTGTTGTTAATTTAAGACATAGTGGAGAACTGTAAAAAGGGGAAGAATCTAAGCATGGCATAGACTGACTACAAAAAAGCATTTGTTAGTATCCCACATTCATGGATAAAAAGGCGCTTAAAAAAAATAAATAAAGGATACACCCTACACTGATCGACTACATTACAGTGACCATGAAACAGTGGCAGACCACTTTGCAATTAAGCCATGATAAAAGGACAAATTATTATTCCAGGGATAAAAATTCAAAGGGGGATATTCCAGGGTGGCTCTCCATCACTGCTGCTATTCTGCCTTGCCCTTACTCCATTAAACTGTCTACTTAACAGCTTAGCCCATGGCAATAATTTGGCTCCTAGAAAACAACAAAGTGTAAAGACTTAGCTTCTCTTTGTCGAGGATTTAAAACTATATAGTTCATAAGATGAGTAACTGAAAGCACAACAGCAAGTTGTCAAAATCTTTTCAGAGGACATACGAATGTCATTTGAACTTGATAAATGTGCAAAAGCAACCGTTAATACAGGAAAACTGCAGCACCAGTAAAATGCCAGTTTGGAACAAGAATATGATATAAAAGAACTTGAGCAAGAGGGAGTGTATAAATATTTGGGAATTGATGAAGGATCAACAATAAAACATGAACAAATGCAAATAAAACTTTGTAAGGAATACTTTAGAAGACTTAAATTAATCTTGAAAACAGCGTTGACATCTAGGAACAAAATCTATAAACCAATTTGCTCTTCCTGTTGTAACTTACAGTTTTGGAGTGATTGACTAGTCTCAAAACGTGCTGGATAAATTAGATAGGAAAACAAGAAGGATGCTTCATGCTCACCAAATGATTCATAAAAATCAGTGCATACCAAGATTATATATTCCCCATTCCGAAGTATGGATGGGTCTCCTTGAAACTGATTACCATGTATAGATCTGCAATTGTGGGACTCCACACATATCTGCTAACCTCACAAGACCCAAACATAGTGACAGTTTTGAAACATGAGGAGAATCAATCTAAGATGACTTCTCTTAATCTAACAGAAGCATTTCGGTGTCAAGCAGAAATGGAAATCAAACCACAAGTAAACAAACATCAGGCAGCAACTGAATGTGCCAAAAAAACAAAAGAAATAACAAGATGAAGGACCAGATGAGAAGGCAAGAAATGTGGAAAATGCATAAATATAGTTGCAAGTATAGAAAAATCTGGATGAACTGTACCCATACTGTAAAAGTTGCAGACTCCAAATCTGACCTCAAAGCAGTGACAAGTGGAGTACCACAAGGTTCTGTCCTGGGACCTTTCCTGTTTGATATCTACTTCTCTGAAGTACAGGCTAACACAGAAGGCCTCTGGCTAACGTTCGCAGATGACTGCAAACTAAGAGCCATAGTCAAGTCCCCAAATGATGTGGACATCCTACAGATGGGCCTCGCTGAGACAGATGCCTGGTGCCAGAGCCATGGCCTCAAGCTCAATGCCAAAAAGTGCAGTGTCACCCCCTTTGGTAATGTACCCATGAACTACCACATAGGCAGCAATCTACTTAACACCGAATGCATGATAAGAGACCTTGGGACCCAGATGGACAGTAGTCTCTCCTTTGATAGTCACATCGCCACAGTAGTCAGGAAGTCCTTCTATGTGGCACACCATCATAAAAGGGCTCTCATCCAGGAAAAAAGAAGTCATTGTTCCCCTCTGCTCGACACTCAGACCCATTATAGAGTACAACGCCCCTTTTGGAATGTACCTCAAGACATCTGCAGCAGCTGGAAAGGCCACAGAAGTACCTCACAAAGAGGATTACTGGCCTCAAACAAATGCCCTACACTGACTGCCTCAAAAAACTCCAGCTTTACTCCGTAGCATATCGCCTACTCCGAGGTGATCTCTGCCTAACATATAAAGCTATGTCAAACCCAGAGCTGTTGGCCATGCTACACCTAAAGGAAATCTCAATCCCTCTGAGCTACATGCTCTAGGGACCTAAACCTTGTCACCACAATATACAAGACGTGCTGGAGGGATAGATTCCTGTCCCAGAGACTTCCCATACTCTGGAACAGGCTACCCATCTATGTCAAGCAAAGTCCTTCATTAGCACTCCTCAAGAAAAATCTTGATGAGTGGATGGGAAATAGGAAATACACCCCGGGGATCACTTCTCTCTGCTCAACAGTGGCACGGGAAAATCTTGGGTGGCATAAGCCAGGGAACCTTGTTGGCTAGGCTTAAGTAGGCCCTTGGGCCGATAGCCTAGTACCTACCTATGAACCTCATTTTGATCAGGAACGAATGCAGGAATGGTTAAGGAGAGGCAAATTCAAACCAAAAGATGAAAGGTTAATATTGGAGGCACAAGATAGTGGGCTATGTACACATTGGTTTGCAAAGTCCATTGAACATGTGGGAGAAACAAATGTAGGTTTTGTAAAACCAAACTGGAAACAGTTGCACACCTCGTTGCTGGTTGTGACTGGCAGAACAACTGTATACTGAAAAGCATAATAATGTGGCAAGACTGTTGCACTGAGGATTGTGCTAACATTATGGCATTGAAGTAGCTGAAAAACATTGGAAACATGAGCCACAAAGCATCATAGAAAATGATGAAGTATACATCACATGGGATCATCCATTACCAACAGTTCAAAAAATAGATGCTAGAAAACTGGATACAGTGGTCTATGAAAAGACAAAAGTAGCATTGATCTTTGAAATTATCACACCCAATGACTACAGTGTTTTGCATATAGAGAGACACAAAGTCATAAAATATCAGAATTTGCAGGCAGACAGGAGAGCAATGTGGAAGAAAGATACCCAGACAGTTCCAATAGTAGTAGGAGCAACAGGTCTTATAAAAAAGAATTCTTCTTCCGGCTTTTCCCGATTAGGGGACGCCACGGCGGATCACCTGTCCGCTCATGATTGGCAGTGGAGTTTTACTGTGTGGAGTTGCTAGCCCGGCACCCAACCTTCCACGGAAGACACACGCACGCACTCATGCCTTGGGCCAATTTAGAATATCCAATCCACCTACAGCATTGTCTTTGGGATGTGGGAGGAAACCAGACCACCCGGAGGAAACCCACATGACCACGGGGAGGAAATGCAGACTCCGCATAGAAGGCACCCCAGCCGAGGATCGAACAGGAGAACCTCTTGCTGTGAGGTGGCAACGCTAACCACTGCACCACCGCGGCTGCCCTCTTATAAAAAAGAATCCACAATCATATTTAGGTATGTTACCAATACATGCAACTCCATACGAATTGCAGAAGGAGTCATTACTAGGCACATCACGGGTGCTGCTAACAGCACTTCTGGCTAACATGGAAGACAAACAATACTAATTTCATGAACTTTAATCGTAGCTCGACTTAGGAATGGTATTAGAAACACAAAAGATTTGGAGAAATTAACAAAAAAGGCAGAATATTATATTCATAACAGAAAGTATTCCAATAACCAAGGCAACATGAGAATGGAGATTTTGCCAATGTGGAGGACTGCAAGTAGGGGTACAGAAAATAGGCAAGAGGTAGAAGGAATTTACTGGAAAAAACTGTTAAAGAAATCAAGGTATTCAGAGAAAATATCTAGAAAGGGAAAGGTGAAAGAAAGAATGGGAAAAGGCCAAGACAACATTTGGATTTCAGGATAGAGACTGCCTTCCCTACCAGGGATTGCTAGAGTACAAACAGAAAGAGATAGGGAGAACCTTATAGAAAAGACTTGCTCTGGTAGATTTGCTCTGGTAGACTTTGCTGATCCCTGGGTTTTGTATTTGGTTCCTGTGTTCCTCCATTTTCTGTGTGGCCAGAGGTAGTTTCTTTACTCACCAGTGGGAGTGGGGAGTACTGAGCTGCTTGTTGTCCTCAAAGGAGTGGTTAGAGACAGCAACTAGTAATTAGTTGGCCATTTTGGGTCATTTCCTGTTTTTTCCAGCCCCCTGCTATTTTTCAGGCATTAGAGAACTTGGCATAGCTCCTCGTGGTCCCCTGCAGAGTTCCTAAGCCAGCAGAGTGCAGAAAAATCAACTTTCTTGATTATAAGTATTTTTTAAACATTTTATTTTGCATTTTTCGATCTTTTGAGCTTTTCGACTACTGTTTGTGCCTATATTACTGTTTTATTACCTGATTTTCCTGTTTTTCTGTGCTTAAATTGTTGATTGCACTTGTTGGCTAAAGTTTTGCTTAAAAGGCTAATACACTCAAGTGTACCAGCCTTTGATAGCAATTTAGTCGAATACCAAAGCATTTACTGTATTTTTCTGTCTGTTTGCAAAAACTAAAAAAAACAAAAATACTTCTCCTTTCCTAAACTTTCCTAGCTAGTTGTTCCAGTGATCAGATTTTGCTGATCCCGCTTTGTTGGTTCCTGTGTTCCTCCATTTTCTGTGTGGCCAGAGGTAGTTTCTTTACTCACCAGTGGGAGTGGGGAGTACTGAGCTGCTTGTTGTCCTCAAAGGAGTGGTTAGAGACAGCAACTAGTAATTAGTTGGCCATTTTGGGTCATTTCCTGTTTTTCCAGCCCCTGCTATAAAGCCCACAGTTAAGCTGAGTTACCAGTTGCACACAAGAGCAGCGGTTTAACAAGGTTAAACTATTCGGCTACCTAAATTCCACTCTTCAAATTTTCCCTTAAATCTACCTTCCTCGAATTTTACTGCCGATCTAACCAGCGTATCCTATAACTAAAAACTTAATCTCTACTTGATTCCCAAGTTGACTATTCTTTAGCTGTTAAGCCTTGCACTTGCTCCTACTGTACTTGCCCCTTGTTAATGCACTATTAATAAAGATAGTGCCCCGCCAGCCTAGAACCCACATCCCGGAGTCTTTTGTATTTTTATCTATTACTTCTAGCATGTCGAGGATCAGTTGCTAGTGTCCGCTCCTGCACAACTGATGAAGCTGGTAATATTGAGGCAATGTTACAATTGCCTCATGTACACAGACAATCCTCTCCTTCTCCCACAAAACACAAATACATGCCAAACTGGAGGCTGAGCTCTCTCAACATGGGACTGGCAAGACCAGACAGGAGGAGAAGGAAACCACACACACTACATACCCAGTCACACATAGTACCATCACAACTTCAAATCATACACATAATCACACAAAGACATACTCGGAGGCTCTGACCAAAAATCTACCAAAACAGCAGAGGCCTCCAAAGCAGACACCCAAACAACTACCACCTCAGGACCCAACACATGCATCACATAGACCACACAGTCAGTGTGTCAAACAGTCACAGCCCTTAAGGCCAAACACAATGCCAGACACACTCGTCATTGGTGACTCCATAGTCAGGCACACACCAGACTGAGTAAGGAGAAGGTCACAGTAAGCTGCCTGGCACTCAGGTCTCTCAACACAGTCATTGTCCATGCTGGTGTCAGCGACCTGAGGACTACATGAAGAGAGACATTGAGGAGCTCTCTGATTATGCAGCCCAGGCAGATATGACCCTGACCTTGAGCAGTATCCTACCTTCACCTAGAATGATGCCACAATACAGTGATAAGATGATCAGCTTTAATAATTGGCTTAAATTTTGGTGTCATTCAAAGGGGATCCATGTCTGCCTGGGATGACATGCTTGGGCTTCCGGATATTGACAAAGGCTCTTGCCACCCCATAGTGCCTTTTTAGGCAAGGCTCAAATTCTAAACCTACCACCCTAGAACACAAAAAGGAAAAAACTAAGGGTAATGCTGCTCAATGCCAGAAGTCTCAATCTCAAGATGCACACTCGAGGCCCTTCTCAGTATGGAGAACATCGATGTCTGTGCTGTGACAGAAACCTGGTTCAAGGCTCCTGAGAGCACCCCAGCACTATCAGGTTTCAGCTCATATCATGCCCCCAAAATCCGGACAACACCAAGAAAGGAGGGGGTGTCCATATTCATAAAGGACAAACACACCTCGAGGTTGGTATGCATCGGAGACCATCCAGGTGCAATTAACCATAGGCAAGACTGCTCTGCAATTTGTAGCATGTTACAGGCCACCCTCTCAAACTCAGGAACCTCACATGGCCTTCCTGAAAACACTGGAGGGGATAAATGTATCTCCAAATACCATCATACTAGGTGATTTCAACTATCCTAATATAGACTGGGAACACTACTCAAGCCCAAACACTCTAGCCCAAAGGTTCCTGGAGTTCATAAACTCAAATGCCATGAAACAACTAGTCACCGTCCCCCACAAGAGGAGAAAACATACTTGATCTCATCATCATGAACAATGTTCAACCCTCACTGGTGAGATCAGATCATAAACTAATCTTGCTGGAGGTCCTCATCCCGCCCCACCTGAAATAAAAAGACCACAGTGAAAAACTTCTCAAAAGCCGACTTCACACTTCTAAAACTAGTGTGGTCTCCTTTCCCTGAGCCAGTGGTAAACATTACTCAAACCACTGAATCACTTACAAATGCCTTCTACCAGCACCTACAGGACTGCATGGATCAGGCAATCCCAAACAAAACTAAGACTCTTTGTACCCAGTCTGGTGGACCCCAGCCATAAACAAGCTCTACAACAAAAGGAGGAAGCTACTACAAGATAGAGCAAAATCCTTGAAAGGTAAGACACCTTTGATCATTATAAGTAAAAACTAAGAGCTCTCATAAAATCATCCAAGGCAAATTTTGAGAGAAAAATAAAGACAATCATAAGGTCTTCTTTAGCTATGTTAGAAACCTAGGAGGAAACTCCCAGATATGCTCAGAATTAGTTCAAAATGATGTGAAGATTACTGAACCTACACACATTGCCAACATACTGGCTGACAGGGTCAGTGCAAACTTCTCCCCTTCCCCAAAAGGAGAGATATCTATACCAGAAGATTGTAGCCCCCAAACATCTCCAGGTGAACCAAGGCAAAAACACAGCATCCATGGGACCGACGGTGTCCCCGGCTGTGTGCTCCTCAATGAGGAATTAAACATTAGGACAGCTGTTTAGTCTTAGCCTCACCTCAGGATATGTACCCAAGGAGTGGCGCCACGCGGCTGTGGTCCCACTTCATCCATTAGCTTGACAAGCCTTATCTGCAAAGCCATGGAGAGGATCATAAGGAACTCATAAATAAAGACATAGGGAACTTGCAGACCTTGGATCCATCCCAGTTTGGCTTTGTCAAAGGCAGATCATGCCTCTTAAACTTGGTTGACTTTTTGAAACAGTCACCAAGGCCATTGATGAGGGCAAGGCAGTCCATACAGCCTACCTCGACCTGGCAAAGGCCTTGACACAATACCCCACTCAGGTATCATCGAAAAACTCATCAGCTTAAATGTAAACCCACACATCACAAGATGGGTTGCAAACTGGCTAAGTGACAGAAACCACAGGGTCAGAGTTGCATGTCAGACTCAAAGCCTGTCACAAGTGGTGTCCCACATCAGTCCTGGGACCACTCTTGTTCGGCATCTACTTTTCTGAAGTACAAGCAAACACAGGAGGGTTATGGCTGACAAAGCTTGCAGATGACTGCAAACTCAGATATCCTTCAGAAGGGCCTCACAGAAACTGATAACTGGTGCCAGAGCCATGGCCTAAAGTTAAACGCCAAGAAATGCATAGTCATACCCTTAACAAGGTTACCCCTAGCTACCATATAGGTGGCAATCCACTGAGCACAGAAGAAGTCATCAGGGATCTGGGGACCCAGGTTGACAGTAACCTTTCGTTTGACACTCATGTTGCCAAAGTAGTTAGGAAAACCTTCTACATTGCCCACCTGATCATGAAGGGATTCACATCTAGATCTAGGAGGTCATCGATCACTCATTAGACCTATGATTGAGTACAATGCCCCATTCGGAATGTATCTGACCCGACACCTGCAGCAGCTGGAAAGGCCCCAAAGTTCCTCACCAAAAGGATAAAGGGTCTCAAAATATGTCTTATGCTGCCAGACTGAAAGAACTCCAGCTCTATTCAGTGACCTGTGCCTGACATATAAGGCCATGTCAAACCCAGATTTGATGAATATGCTTCACCTCAAAAATCTAGATCCCTCAGAACCACAATTATTAATAGAACGTGCTGGAGGGACAGATTCATCACCCAGAGACTACTGGCCTTGTTCAAGAGGAATCTTGACCAATGGATGGGAGATCGCAGGATTACTTCAGTGTCACTGCTTGACAGAGGCACAGCAAAATAATAGGCATAGTTTTCTTCAAACTAAAGGGGTGGCGAAAGCCACAACTATAAAAATAGCTTATAAATGCCCTTCGGCAGATAGCCTAGTATGAACCTATGAACCTAGAGTTCTTAGATGAATCTAGAACAGATGCTGCTGTTCAAAAGGGAGAATTAGTGCAACAAAGTCTAGAAGATTTAGGATTTTTGCTTGAAAGTGTTTGCATAGGTATTTTTATACCCCAAGCAGAAAACTCTAAGAATCAGTCAGAAGCAGTTAGAAAAGACTGGGAAGAGAGACAGTTAAAGCAATTTACAAGAGAACAACAGCAGACATACATAGGACTACCAAGTATGCAATAAAGTCCAGAAGGTTTAAGATGCTTGCTTGGAAGTGTTTGTATTGGTATTTTTATACCTCAAGCAGATTTCAAAGAATTTTTCCTCAGATAGCAAATATCTGAGGTGTGACAGGGAAGAGAGAGGTAGCTGTTTTGGGAGAGTAATGAGCAGACATTAAAAATTCCCTACAGCTATGTCAAAAGTATTGAGTGGGAAAAAAGGCAACTACAGAAATTATTCTTTTCAGGTAGAATGCAGGATCTGAACTGCCTAGACATGGTAAGGTCCTATTATGTTTAAATTTGTTGGCTGCCAAAAAGCAAGTACTAGAAAATGGAAATCAAAGTCTAAATCAAATGCATTTGCAGTACTGATAAAGAACTAGAAGAGGGATCTTAAAAAGGGGAAGCAGCAAATTACAAAGTAGTAAATGGAAACTGTAGAAACAATATATGCAGAATAATGTTCTGGAGGAGGAAGAGGCTTAAGGCAGGAATTCATCAATGTATGTAATGCTGGACTGGTGAAAGTTAACAAAGAAAGTAAATAAATGTGATGTATAATGTATGTAAATGGAAAAGAAATGTTAATATAATTTCTTTTCTGTTCATGTTTGTTTTCCTATATCTTAAGTAACAATTTAATAAAGTGTTAAAAAAAAAATCATCAATTGCACTTGTTTTGGGGTCAGGATGCATCACTCATCCCCGATCTTGTGCAATTCCCAGTCTGTAATTACTCTGCAGTAACTGCCTCTTCTTCTGCTTTTCCCGGTTAGGGGTCACCATAGCGGATCACCTGTCTGCTCATGATTGGCAGTGGAGTTTTACAGTAACGAGTTGCCAGCCTGGCGCCCAACCTTCCACGGAAGCGCATACACACACAAACACACACTCCTAGGGCTAATTTAGAGTGTCCAATCCACCTACAGCATGTCTTTGGGATGTGGGAGGAAACCGGAACACCCGGAGGAAACCCACGTGACCACAGGGAGGACATGCAGACTCCGCACAGAAGGCACCCCAGCTGAGGATCGAACCGAAGAACCTCTTGCTGTGAGCTGGTAATACTAACCACTGCACCACTGTGGCCACACACTCTGTGGTAACTACCTCTAATCAACAAAAAAGAAGAGACAAAGTACAGTCGTGTAAGTAAGCTTACCATAACAGTAGATGTTCGAATGATCACTGCTGCAGTAGCTTTAGGTATATTATATTCATCGAATGATACAACAGCTGGCCAGCTTCCAAAGCTTCGGGACACCTACAACACACCCAAACCATCAGTCAGCTCAAAGTGAGATGAATGAAAAAGACAGGTTTGGGAGCAAGTCCTTCAAAACTTTCATGCAGGCAGGGAGGCTGAGCCCTGAAAGGACAATGCTAGGAGGAACAAAAATAAATATATAAAAAGCCACACCCTGGCATAAGTAACAAACCAAAAACAAGGTGGATAGACAGGAGAGAGTGGCTATTGTGGCAGTAATCATTCAAACATCTACTGATGTGGTAAGTTTACCTACACAATTGTACTATGTTCATCATACTGTTCACTGCTACATTTGCCTTAAATATATGAACAGATGAGCCTAGCTAACTACATTTGGTAGTTGGAAGGAGAAAACTCCAAGATCTCCAGGAAAATGGTCCTCACAAAGCCTGATCTAGACCCAGAGAAGGAATCAAGCTTATAGTGCTTTGAAAAGTGCATACAGAGGACCAAATAGCCGTTTCTAAAATACTTCTAGAATCCAACCCTTTCCAAAAAGCCACAGAAGAAGCCAATACCCTGGTACAGTGGGTCTTGACCCTGCCTAGAATAGTTTAGTTGAGATTTGTATAACAAGGGTTAATAGCCTTAGGTTATTCCATCTTTTTATCTTCACACGAAATAAACAAATATGATTATTTGAAAGATTTAGTTGTCATGATAGTATTGTAGACATCCAAGGTATGAAGTACCCTTTCTCCCTTATTTTTGAGTTCAGGAAAGAAAATGGGAGATGGACAGTTTGACTTAAAGTAAACCTGTATACCACTTTAGGCAGAAAAGAAGGATCATTTCTCAAATAAACCCTGTCCCTGTGGAAAATGAAATAGGGTTGACTCAGGATAAATGAGAAACATGAGATACCCTTCCTGCAGGTCAGAACAATCAGTAAAACTGTATTCCATGTTAAGAGGTCAGAACAATCAGTAAAACTGTATTCCATGTTAAGAACTTCAAGTAAGCCAGATTAGATGGTTCAAATAGGGCAAGTTTTAGGTCCTCTAAAAATAAAATTAAGATCCCAAGAACAGGCTACCAGGTTTTCTTAGAGGCCTCTAGTGCATAACCTCTTTCAAAAACATTTTAACATGAGAATGCACAGAAAGAAGCAGGTCTATGGACAGATATGCTGAAATGGCTAATAAATGAACTTTGATGGTAGTAGTAAGAAGGGCCATAAAATAGTAACTCAAGCAAATACTGTAAAACCAAAGAACAATTAGCCCTGAATGGCTGCTGCTTACATTGATGGCACCAATTAAAAAACCTTCTCCATTTGCTAATGCATAACTTTCCTAGTAGCAGGTTTTCTTGCCTCCATTAGTACTTGCTGCACACCCTCAGTAAACAAGTGCCTAAAGGGAATTAATTAAGATCCTATCATCCAGGCAGTCAAGTGAAGTGGATTGGTGTCAGGGTGTAACAAACACACATGTTCTTGTATGAGCAAATCCAGTCTCTGAGGTGGTAACCGCCCCTTGCAAATTCCAAAAGAAGGGAGAACCTCAGATCCCTGGGCCAGAAAACGGTCACCTTCCTCTTGAATCTTCAAAAATACCCTGGATATTAGTGAAAACGGTGGAAAAGCATACAGAAACATTCCTGTTCAAGGAAAAGAAAAGGCATCGGTCTTCCAAGCCTTCCTGCATGGAGTCCTGGAGCAGAGTCTTGCTAGTTGATTCTTCAGACAGGAGGCAAAGAGGTCTATTTGATGAACTCTCCACAGATAGGTCAAATCATGGAAGATCCCCCTGATCTAGTTTCCCCTTCATAATGGTCTGCCCATGTCCTGTTCAGCTCATCTGCCACATGATTTTGCTCTGACAGAACATCCAATGCATGGAGAGTGAGATTGTGCTGTGAAGCTATATCCTATGCTAATATGGCTAGTGTGCAGAGGGGGTATGACCTGGTTCCCCTTGCTTGATGTACCACCAGCAGTGGCCTTAGGTCAACTGGTGCCCTAGGCAAAAGGGCTCCACGGTACCCCCACCACACTACCTGGTGCCCCTATTCTGGTCTAACTACATCAAATAAATACTAGAAAAGTGCCCCTGCTAGACCGGCGCCCTAGGCGGTCGCCTAGCTGGCCTATGCCTAAGGCCATGTACCATTTATGTACCACATAAAACTATGGTATTGTCTGCAACAACTTGAGGTTTCAGTGATCAAAGATCATTCATAGAGTTCAGTGCCTTGATCAGAGCATTCTTATAAGTGCTACACCTAGCACTTTTCCCTCTCCAGAAACTGCTCCCCAAGCAAAGTACAATGCGTCTGAGGGGACTGTTTTGGAACAAGAAGGAATAAGGGCAGATTGGGGTTTACGGATATCTGCTGTCTCCACCAAGTGATTTCACCAACACAGAGATCTGAAAAGACAAGGGAGTGTTGGTGCTGGGACGAAAGAGACTTCAGACAGCACTGTATCTTTCACAAGTGAAGTCTTGTCAGGGGTATTGTGAAAATCATAGATGCCATCAGGCCCAAACTCCTGAGGCATACCCTCTCAGTTACTGAAGTCAGAGTGAAAAACTATAGAAACAGATTTATTTTTTCCTGTGGAAGAAAAGATCTTTGAACGGAGGTGTCTGACACACCAGGAACACAATCCTGTGTTAAAGAGTCAAAAAAGACTTTTGAATGTTCTCTTGGAATCCCAGCTTTTGTAAGAGATCTCGCACCCAAGTGAGAGATTCCTGACTCTTTGAAAGTATCTCTCCAAAGTTAGGCAAGTTGTTTACATATGGAAAAATACAGATACCCTGTAGACAGGTATGAGCTATAACTGGAGGTACACACTGTCAACACTCTACATGCAGTGGATAGTTCAAAGGGTAAGACTGAAAATTTAATATGATCCCAACATGCAAAACCTTAAGAAATGCCTGAAGTCTGGATGAACAGGAATGTGATGAGCATCATTTAAATATATTTTTACAAGGAAACTTGAATGAGAAATAAGTAACAGGTTGCAAAGTGGCATCATTTTGCATTTGGCACTATCACACACAGGTTTAATAAAGATCCACAGCTTTCTTTCTCTGGTACTAAAAACATCTTTGAATAAAAACAGTTTCCAATCTGGAAAGGAGAAACTGGTCGCACTACTCCCTGGGACATCTGATGAAGAACGGGGGGATTCTGGTGGATGAGGAATTCTCCACCAAAAGGGAGGGATTTTTCCCACTGCCATCTGTAACCTTGATGAATATACTAGAGAACCCGTATGTCTGAGACTATCCATTGCCAATGAGAAAAGTGGAGATTCTGACTTTTTGGAAGGGACAACAGACTGGCGGGGGGGGGGGGGCAGGCAAGGTCACTCATATATAGACCTTCTGAGTTGTTGCACTATCCCTGGTTTTGGGGATGTCAGAATTCGTTTTGGAACCCCTTGCCATTTCTTCTTAAACAACTGTTAGACTGTTTATTCTGTTTTTGCCAAAACTGGATGACAGGTTAGAGAATCCATTAGAAACTTTGGAAAACGTGAGCTGCAATTCCCCGTATCAATTTACCCCTTTAATCAGTTTGTTAGCCTTTGCAACAGAAGGACCAAAAATCCATATTTCTATCCAAAGGAGAATTTAAAATAAAATTTTTCACATCTGGGTGGTTTTGAGAACACAGCCGGGAATCATAGCCCTGGAAGAATTATCAACCAAGCCATACACACACACCAAAAGTAATGACGATAGACTTGTACAATTGAAGAAACTAATTTATTTAAAGCAGATTCTTCCTCTAAAAAAGAAATTACAGGCAAAACATTTCTCACACTTTCACATTTAGTCAGAATAAACTAACATATGATCCGATACTGACAATCCAAAATTCTGAAAAATCAAAGTTGCAGAAGCGTACACTTTTTTTCTCCATACTTACCAATAATCTTCCCATCCTTATCAAAAAGGACATGATTGGAATTAACTAAATGCTAAACAGCAGTAGGATTAACAAACTATATCTGGTGGGTCGAGTTTGGAATGAGTGTATAAAAGCTTAAAATATAAAAAGTGCTCCAGTCTTCTCTAACTTTTTTGAGGCAGAATGGGCGAAGGCTCCAGAAATTTGTGCTGTAACAACTCACAGCGTTTCCTGAGGGACTGAGAAACCACAGTGTTCTCCCACTGAAAACACTGGCACAGTCTGGAAATTGCCTCAGAGAAACAGAAACTCCCACAAGGAGATTAAGAAACACTCCTCACAGTCTGATTCAGAAATCAGAGTAGAAACCCCTGTATTTGTCCCTTCATCTTCCAGTCCAAATTTAGAATATTACATCTCTTCAGGAAAAGAGGTAAAAGAGGTATCTCGCTTTTTTTTTTTAAACCAGAAAGCACCTTGCAAGAAGGGCCAACAGACTGAATTAAACCCCGAGACAGATCCAGCAAACTACTGTGTCTAAGGAAATTTGAGGAATAGTAGATACATGTTTAGCTTTCTGTTTCTTTTTGAGAGGAAAAAAAAATCGGGCCAACAGTGTTAGTAATGCCAGAAGCAGCTTCCCCAGGAAGTCTTCCCTATTCCCTCTCCCAGGACTGACAAGAATGACCCTGGAGGGTACCACAAGAGCCAAAGAGGATGCATCTAACCCCCATGTCCATAGTGGCTGTAGGTGCTACACCAGAGGGATCCAGGGTAAAAGATGAGTGGTCTGAGAAAAACAACAGCCACAGCAGTTACTCACCCATGACTGAGAAAAATTGCTAGCCTGCTGAGGTGGCAAAGGCTGCTTGCTTAACTTTACTATTTCTGGTTGGAAAAAGGACACAGTGTGGTACCAGTCATTTGTTCCATGGGCAAGCCAAACAATGGTGCCCCTTTCCCAGGGGAAAAATAAGCAGCAAAAGCTTATAAAAATTAAAAGTAACTTTTTCACACAAAAATCACAGTTAAGGTTAAGGGTACTTTTAAAACCTTCTGTATTTATTTTTACTTTGGGGGTGGTAATTTATCCTCAGAAAAAAAATGTTTTTCCCCAATTACTTTTAAACTGACAAAAAAAAAAAAAAGGAGTGCTCTCTTTTAAAAGTACAAAACAGTCTTGTGGCAGCACATTAGAACACAAACTTCTGGCTTAAAATAGCTTTCCTGGGCAAGAACATATTAAACAAAATGTTTAAAATGAAAGGTTCTTCCCCCCAAAGGGATCTTATCTACCCTGCAAAGGAACAGTATAAGCCAACCTTTGCTCTTCTGTGGTTTTCAGGGATCATACTATTCAGCGGCTCAACTTCAGCTGACAGTTTGGGCTCACGAAAGGTGCCATGAAGATTTGGATAAGCATACAAGAATATTCCAGTCCAAGAAAAAGCATCTCTCTTCCATGCCTCTTTGCATGGAGTCCAGAAACAGAATTTTGCCAACTGATTATTTAGAGGAGATGCAAAAAGATCTACTTGAGGTGATCCCCACAGATGGGCCAAATCCCAGAAAACAAACTGATTCAGTTTCCATTTGTGAAGTTCTGGTCTGGAGTAAAACTGTGCCATAAGGCTGTATCCCATGTTAACATAGCTAACTTGCACACGGGACAAGATCTTGTTTCCCTTTGCTTATGTATCAAATTACTGTGATGTTGTATGTAAAAAACTTGAAGAGGGCCTAGTGACCACAGATGATTCACAGAGATGAGAGCATTTATAAGAGCTAGCATCTAAGTTAACATGTTTTGGTCTGTCTTTTTTTTCCAAAGACCATGCAGTTTTATGTCAGCTGATAGTAGTAGCAGCAGATACCTCAGACTCTGCTTGGAGAGCACTAAATGTTTTTGAGCAGGAGGGGAGAATGAAAGACCTGGAATCAGAAAGATGTGAAGTCTCCACCACATGACCTCCACTTTCACAAATCCAAAGAATGGAATTTGAAGAGCCAATGGATGCTGATGCTAGGACCAGAGAGAGATTTCAGATACTACTGCATCTTTCTCATGTGGAGTCTTGCAAGAAGTATTATGAGAATCATGGATGCCAGGAGACCCACAATTCTGAGGAATTCCCTCACAGACACTAACATCTGAGTAGAAACCCTAAGAAACAGATCTACATTTACATCTATTTTTTCTTTGTGAAAGAAAAAGCTCTTTGCACTAAGGTGCCCAGCAGGCACCCCCCCCCCCCCAAAAAAAAAAAAAAAAACAATCCTATGAGGAATCAGGAATCCCAGCCTATGTAGGAGGATCCCTTAACCAAGACAGAGATCCCTGACTCTTCAAAAAAGTCTCTGTAAAGATAAGCAAGTCATCTAAATAAAGAAAAATGTGGATATTCTGCAGACTGCAGGAGTCTATCACAGGAGCTAGACACTCTGTGAACACTCTTGAAGCAGTTAATAGCCCAAAGAGAAAGGCAGAGAATCAAGAATATGATTCAGACACACAAAACCTTAAATACATGAAATATGGATGACTATAAATGTGATGATATGCATATTTTAAATCTAAGTTCACTAAGAAATTCAAACGAGGAATAAGGATGACAGGTTGTGAAGCAAAAATATTTTCACCTTGGGCGCTATCAAAATCCAGTTCAGGAAGGAAAAATCCAAAACTGGTCTCTCAAAATCTTCTTTCTTTGGCACCAGAAACTTTCTTGAATAAAATCCTCCTTCTAAAAGAGGAGGAGGAGGAACAACTTCTATTAACCCCCGAGACAGGATGTGCTGTAAGATACGAGGAAAGAAAAAAAGTTAGGTCTGACAGATAAGGAGTCTCCTGGATAGGAGGGAGAGTTTCCCACTGCCATCGATAGCCTAGACAGATTACATTCATGATCCATTGGATTGAAACAAACTGTTGCCAAAGAAACAAATGGATATTCAGATTATTTGGGGGAAAATTAAGGGCCTGCCAGGATGGAGGGGGGGGGGGGCAAAGTCTCTCACATAGCATTCTGATTAAACATTTGCTTACCAGCAATTAACTGGGACTGTTTATTTTACTTTTTGCTAAAGTCACATGAGGGAGCACAGAATCCCTTGGAAAACTTAGAGAAGGAGGGCTAAAATATCCGAGACGTTCCCTGAATCAGCTTTCCTGTCTCATCACACTTTCTGATGACTCTTGAAGAAGAAAGTCCAAACACTAGATATTTGTCCAAGGAATAATTCAAATTTCGATTTCTGACATCATCTGTGATATTCTGATGACAAAGACACGTAAATCTCCTCAAAAACAGTGCCAGCTGCTGCAGCCCTGAATGTAGTAGTCACAGAGCCACAGATACACATTTTAAACAATTAATAAATGATTTATGAAACAGAAGAAACTAAATTACATAAATCAGATTTCTCGTCAACAGGGAACTCATGCTATAACATTCTTCATACTTTCACAATTAACCAAAATAAACTTCAGCATACAAGACTGACAATTTTGAAAGAGGAATCTTTTTTTCTCTAAACAGATAAGAGGGGTCAAAGGCCTGCACAGAGCCCCGAGACAAGCCTAACCCTGTTCAGAGTAACTGATACAGGAGACAAAAACTGTTTTCTGTTTCTTTTTGACAGAAATCTTTTTTTTTTTACCGAAATTTCTGAAGAAACAGACTCAGTATTGCCAGTAATAATGAATACACAAAAAGAAAGAACACACCAACTCGAACCAGAAATTGTGGAGGATACCAAAATGGAAGTGCTGACGGAAACTAACTTTGGTTTCCAAAAATGATGCCAAGTCCAAACAGTGCATAAACAAATGTCAGAAGCTCTACGGTGCAAAAACGTAAATTGTGGTTGAAATAATGCTGAACCAAATAGCTTCCAAAAAGAACTTTAATTCGACAAGAGCAGCAAAAATAAAATCCAAGTTAACCAAGCGCTTTCGCCTGGACTATTCCAGGCTTTTTCAAGGTAAAAATGTGAATGCGGCCATGCTGGTTAAATACACAAACTGATAAGCCAATTTGACAATTAAGAATCAATTAAAATTCAATAAACGTCCACATTTAAAGTGCCATAGTGCTTCATTCTCCTCTATATAATTCTAGTAGGGGGCTTAAATAAGGTTATGTACTGAATTCCTCTTATTTACTGAATTGATGTTACTTGTGGATCTCCATGTTACAAAGAATTACAATACTGTTGAAATACAGCAAAAGAATAAAGTGTGAAATATGTGAAATCACAATATAAATATACCCATATGTAAAATGTGTTTGTTTTAAAATCTTCATCTACTAAATACAGTTGAATATTCAGAACATCACTAATCTTAACTTGTTTAGTTAATATAAACATCGTGTTTGTGTATAAAATAGTCCATTAATTAGTGTGTTGTTTCATTATTTCATTGTTGCATGTAATAGATTTACCTTAATTTAATTTAAAATAAAATAGAGTTAATACATGTAAAAAATCAAATGACGTTCAACTTCATTTGAAAACATTTTCTTTTTAAACAAACCTCTAACTGTGTTTAATGAAATATTATTATCCAAGTTAAAACACATTAAATACTGTAAAACCATCATAATTTATTTCTTTTTACCTTTAGTATGCTGCTAATACTAATACTGTAGTTCATACCTGGGTCTTTTGAAGCATCCAATTTAATTTGCCAAGTTAACTCCCTAGTTTCTAAATAGCTTTCCCAATCACCTCCCCTTGGGTCAATTGTAACCCATTCAAGGACAAAAAATTTTAAAGCCATGTTGGTACAAGTTAAGGAATGTTTGTAAAATGCGTTCGTGTTTTTCTTTTTTTCTATCTCGTATATATGCTCATAAATTCTTTTTTTGAGCATTCTAGTAGTTTTTCCGACATAGAATCCTAAACAAAAAGTGCATAAACCTAGATATACTACTCCTCCTGTATTACAATTATGGTAACCTGGTGTCCTTATAACACAATTCCTAGATGGTAGAGAAACTTCCGCTGCGTTCAACAGGTAATTACACTGTTTACACATACCACATTTGTATGTGCCACTCTTTCTATAAGAGGAGATGTTATTAGTCAACTGTCTTAGGTTGGAATTTTGTTCAAACATTCCTTTAAGGTTGATGTCACATTTTCTGACAAATGTTAGTGTGTCAGGTAGGTAAGCTTTGATCTGTTCCTGCATAGTTTAAAATCGGCCAAAAAGCTTTCAGGGTATTTTCTATATACCTTGAGTCATTACTAAAGGTATAAATGAAACTTTTCTTTTTTTGGTTTTGTCCTTTGTTGTTGTTTGTTGGGAGTGGTAAACCTTTACTAAGAAGGGGAAAGAAGTGAGAGTCCCTTTTCTCTAGAACTTCTTTTGTTACAGATTTAATTAACTGTAGTGGGTAGCCTCTTTCTACAAACATGTTAGTTAGGAAAGCAACTTCTTCTAATAAAGCTACTGTTGTACTGCATATTCTAGATGCTCGAATCAGTTGACTTCTGACTATTCCCTTTTTGGTGTAGTCTGGGTGTGAGCTTTCAAAATGTAAAAATGTGTTTGAGAAAGAGGGCTTCCTGTAAATGCTTGATTGAAAGTAGTCACTTTCAGTGTCCTTAACTAAAAAAATATCTAAATAGTGCAATGAAGTAGTACTAAGTTCATAAGTGAATGACAAAAAATCGGTGGTTGTGTTGATGTACCCAAAAAACTCAAGAAAGGTTTCCTTAGAACCTTGCCATAGAATGCAGATGTCATCCAAATAGCGTTTGTAAAATATAATCTGTTCTTTCCATTTAGTAGAGTGTATAAACATTTGCTCCCATTTATGCAGGACTATATTTGCATAGGATGATGCGCAAGGGGAGCCCATAGCTACCCCTTTGTTTTGCCTAAAGAATTCACCATTGAAAAGATGTAGTTGTTGTTAAGAATTATTCCCATAAATTCGATAAGTGTGTTTATTTGGTTGTTGCCAAGGTTACTTAAGTGGGTTAAGATGTCCGAAAACCAATCTAGTCCTATGTCGTGTGGTATACTTGGGAACAGTTCAACTACATCGATAGTGATCATTAATAGATCACTACTGCAAATGTTTGGAGGAATACTAGCTAAGAACTCCCAAGAATCTTTGCAAACATATGGAAGTTTGGAAACCACAGATTTAATACTATGTTCGACATATTTACCTAATGGTTCTGTAATGCTGTGAGCTCCTGCAACAATAGGTCTAAATTTTAAAGGGACTATACCCTTATGTACTTTAGGTATGCCGAATAGTATGGGGGTTTTTGGGTGTGGTACATTCAGATAGTTAAATAATTCTTCATTTATTACGCCCTGGAGCAAGTGGTCATTTAGAATGTATTTGATGTTAGCATATGCAACATTTAATTAATTGATAGAGGCATGTTCGTATGTCTCAGTGTCTTGTAAAATGTTGTGCATTGCATTGTCATAATCAAGCTGGTTCATAAGCACCATTCCGCCCCCTTTGTCTGGTTTCATAACTCTTGTTTTTTGTGTCTTTAATAAATCCATCACATCCTCAAGTTGTTTGTTAAAGTTGTGTGAAGGAGTACGCCTGTTTGCCAGATTGCTTCTAAAAGTGTTTTCTATTAGTTCTTCAAATATTTTCAAGCTAGGATGTAGAGGGGGGTTGAATGTGCTAGACCTAGAAATGTCACTAGTTGTTATGTTTTGTCCCTTGAAATAAAGGGAAAGATTCAAATTTCTAGTAAAAAGTTTTAATTCAATTAATAATTGCGGTAAATAAGAAGATCTAGCTGGAATGTAGTTCAAACCTTTAGTGAATAACTCAAAAAAGGCCGGGGCATTTACAGGAAGCCCTCTTTCTCAAACACATTTTTACATTTTGAAAGCTCACACCCAGACTACACCAAAAAGGGAATAGTCAGAAGTCAACTGATTCGAGCATCTAGAATATGCAGTACAACAGTAGCTTTATTAGAAGAAGTTGCTTTCCTAACTAACATGTTTGTAGAAAGAGGCTACCCACTGCAGTTAATTAAATCTGTAACAAAAGAAGTTCTAGAGAAAAGGGACTCTCACTTCTTTCCCCTTCTTAGTAAAGGTTTACCACTCCCAACAAACAACAAAGGACAAAACCAAAAAAAGAAAAGTTTCATTTATACCTTTAGTAATGACTCAAGGTATATAGAAAATACCCTGAAAGCTTTTTGGCCGATTTTAACTATGCAGGAACAGATCAAAGCTTACCTACCTGACACACTAACATTTGTCAGAAAATGTGACATCAACCTTAAAGGAATGTTTGAACAAAATTCCAACCTAAGACAGTTGACTAATAACATCTCCTCTTATAGAAAGAGTGGCACATACAAATGTGGTATGTGTAAACAGTGTAATTACCTGTTGAATGCAGCGGAAGTTTCTTTACCATCCAGGAATTGTGTTATAAGGACACCAGGTTACCATAATTGTAATACAGGAGGAGTAGTATATCTAGGTTTATGCACTTTTTGTTTAGGATTCTATGTCGGAAAAACTACTAGAATGCTCAAAAAAAGAATTTATGAGCATATATACGAGATAGAAAAAAAGAAAAACACGAATGCATTTTACAAACATTCCTTAACTTGTACCAACATGGCTTTAAAATTTTTTGTCCTTGAACGGGTTACAATTGACCCAAGGGGAGGTGATTGGGAAAGTTATTTAGAAACTAGGGAGTTAACTTGGCAAATTAAATTGGATGCTTCAAAAGACCCAGGTATGAACGACAGTATTAGTATTAGCAGCATACTGAAGGTAAAAAGAAACAAATTATGATGGTTTTACAGCATTTAATTTGTTTTAACTTGGATAATAATACTTCATTAAACATAGTCAGAGGTTTGTTTAAAAAGGAAATGTTCTCAAATGAAGTTGATCGTCATTTGATTTTTTACATTATTAACTCTATTTTATTTTAAATTAAATTAAGGTAAATCTATTTCATGCAACAATGAAATAATGAAACACATTAATTAATGGAGTATTTTATACACAAAGACGATGTTTATATTAACTAAACAAGTTAAGATTAGTGATGTTTTGAATACTCAACTGTATTTAGTAGATGAAGATTTTAAAACAAACATATTTTATATATGGGTATATTTATATTGTGATTTCACATATTTCACATTTTACTCTCTTGCTGTATTTCAACAGTATTGTAATTTTTTGTAACATGGAGATCCACAAGTAACATCAATTCAGTAAATAAGAGGAATTCAGTACATAACATTTATTTAAGCCCCCTACTTGAATTTATAGAGAGGAGAATGAAGCACTATGGCACTTTAAATGTGGACGTTTATTGAATTTTAATTGATTCTTAATTGTCAAATTGGCTTATCAGTTTGTGTATTTAACCAGCATGGCCGCATTCACATTTTTACCTTGAAAAAGCCTGGAATAGTCCAGGCGAAAGCGCTTGGTTAACTTGGATTTTATTTTTGCTGCTCTTGTCGAATTAAAGTTCTTTTTGGAAGCTATTTGGTTCAGCGTTATTTCAACCACAATTTACGTTTTTGCACCGTAGAGCTTCTGACATTTGTCTATGCACTGTTTGGACTTGGCATTATTTTTGGAAACCAAAGTTAGTTTTAGTCAGCACTTCCATTTTGGTATCCTCCACAATTTCCGGTTCGAGTTGGTGTGTTCTTTCTTTTTGTGTATTCATTGGACTTTTCTCACGTTTTTTTTTTTTTTTTTTTTTTTTTTTGCTTATTGCCAGTAATAACAGGGATGGATTACAAATTCTGGATAAGCAGCGACACTTTCCCTACCACTTCTCCCAAGGCCATCAAGAATGCTCTCCTTTGTCCACTAAGAGGACACAAAACAGCAGCAGCAGAGGATGTGTCTACTTCCAGGTTCATGTTGCTGCACAGACTTCACAAGAGGGATCCAAAGAAAAAGATACTATGGAACAAGCTTTGGCCATACCTGCGGTTGATGCAAATTACCAACTTACTATGGTGGCAGGTTGGTAACTGCATGTGGCTTGAAGAAGGTCCAACCAAGGAATAAGTACGTTATTCCATGGTTAAGTCAAAAATGGTGCTCAATTCCCATGGAAGCTTGGCAGCAACAGTTGGTAAAGCAGGAAAATAGCAAAAAAGTGTAACCTTTTCCTAGAGAGAAAAAAAAAACAAACCGTGAAAAGCACTTTAAACATTTTCCCCACCCCGAAAAGTAAAATAATTCATCCACAGAAAAAAGTAGTTTTAAACAACTTTTTTTTTTTTTAATCACACAAATAAAGTATGTGCCCATTTAAAAGTCATGAGACAGTCAATAAAAACACTTACTTTTTTTTGCACTTGAAAAGTTTTCCATGAGAAAAACTAAAGCGGAAGGTTATTTCTCCAGAGAAACATCTGCCCAGAAGTGGAGCAACGCTAGCAAACTGTCAATCCAGAAAAGTCCACATAGATGAGCTCTGAAGGGCATGGTGCTCAACCTTTTATAGTCAGCTCAGCTAAAACTGTGCACATAGATGCCCTGAAGCACTGGAAGCTGGCCAGTTATCATATCCTATCATAGGATATAAACCACATATCTTAGGCTACTGCAGCAGCGACTATAATGAGAACGTATTACATTAAAGGACTAACAGTGGAGTTGGTGGTACCAGGCAGAGGAACACAATTCAAGGTAATCGATTCACTAGGTAAAGAATCAAGAGAAACAAGATTCACTTTGTTGCAGATGGATTTACTTTTTATACATGGTCGAAGGGCAAGTTTTTTTTATATGTTAAATAACAAAGCAAAAAAAGGCCACACACAGCAAACAGAGCACGGTGCCCACACAGGAAAAAAGTTCATAAACCAAAACAGTCATAAAAGTGTGGGTACCTAATGGCAGTTCAACTGGTTTCAGTTATCAGTTCTCACCACGTCACAGGAATAAAAGTCCTCTTCAGGAACACAGGTCATAAAGTCCTCTTCAGGAACACAGGTCATAAACTCTTTCAAGTATCCAAGTAAAGCGAGACACAGTAAAGGATAATAATTTATTGTAGTTAGCGCTTTACGTAGGCTTCATCAGACTTTATACAAAATGAGAAATCAACTTATTTAAAACTAATGAAACGAAAACCATTGGTCATAAATTATCCAATGAAACAGCAAGGTCATTAACTCATATCTAACACATGAAAAGCCTATGCTGAAAAATGCTGCAAACAGTTGCCTCAAAGCAATACTACAAAATATTAAATATATTGCCTAAAATACAATGTACTATACAAACTACTGACATATATACAAACATTCAATATCTAAGCTAAAATCTGCACTAAACAAATACATATAATTAAAACATTATATATGGTGATTAATAT